>NC_069005.1:3208753-3212006 GCF_001194135.2 Octopus bimaculoides | reverse complement strand
TATATATATATATATATATATATATATATATATTTTGATAAAGGGTAAAGATCATTAATGATCTTACCAACGCGGATTTCTTAAGGTGGTAATAACCTCTTTTGGCGTCAATCTTTCCAGCACGTGGAGAGGCTTATAACCAACCTTTGTTATAATTATGCATATAATTATTAATATGAGTTCGTGTGTGTGTGTGTGTACGTACTGACACACACACACATACACACCCACACACACACACACACACTCACACACACACACGCACACACAAACATATGTATCTTCTAAAGGGTTAAATGTAAAATACGGATTGTCTTTCGAAGTATGTCTTCCATAGCACGTAATATCAGGTGGCATGACGTCACACTAATACAATACAGTAATTACAATAACATGCTAATCCAAATTCTTGTGTTTATACACTATTATGAAATGAATATGAATGGTCAAATCTCGTGCAGCCACAACTCTCTCATCTTTTTTTTAGCTACTTAAGGCCACGTCATCCAATGTGATCATCTATTTCAGACGGTAGAGATGAAGAAGATTTTTGGCCATTTTTAGCAGGTCGAACAACCACAGTGAAATTCCTCCATTCACTCCACCATCTACTTCCCTTTTTTTTTTTACTGTAATAGAAATAAGCCGACATCTTAAAACGTTTAGAATTCTGAACTCTAATGCATGCACTTTGTTATACGGACACAACTGTCAAATACCGCCATTTAATCGCTGTTTTATATATCATTTATGTTGATGTGTTAAATGTGCCTCCTATTTTCTGTAAAACACCCAGGAAAATCGTTTTCCGCTCTGTTGCATTTGTTGTACACTTTCAAAAGAGTATCGTGTCACACTGTGCCTAAGTATATATAATTGTTTATTTCTGTAGCGTGATTTTTATATATATATCTACCTAACTATATGTACTTGTGTGAGAGCACATGTATTGTTCCAATGCGTTTATGCGTGTGGCAGCACGTATATATTTCGACGTGTGTATGTACTTGCGCGTGTGCCGATACGCGCATGTTAATGTGTGTGAGTGCTCTTGTATTGTTTCAGTGTGTCTGTGAGATGCACATATATGCGTGTGGTTATGCGTGTGAGAGAGCATGTGTATATTTCTACGTGTGTGTGTGTGTGTGTGTATGTGATTGCGCGTGTGCCGATAGGCGCATATTCATGTGTGTGAGAGTACGTGTTTTTGCGTATTTGTGTGTGTACATATGTTCTACTACAGTACAAAATACATTTCCAAGGTGCCACGTGGGACTGAATCCGGATCCATGTGGTTACATTATATAACACGATGTGTATATCCCTGCATGTTAGTGCGAATGCTTATATGGTCGTGTTTATGCGTGTGAGAACACGTATAAATCTTTCTAGGCTGGTGTGCTTGTGTATATATGCATGTTTATCTGTGTGAGAGTACGTGTCAATTTCTCTGTATTTAAGTGTGTGTATATGTGTGGGTTATTTTTGCGTGTGTGTTAAAATGCGTATGCGAATTTCTTTTCGCGTGTGGTATTATGTATGACGAATAAAACATTAATTGTTTTAACAGACAACAAGATGTTATAGATGATGCATATACTGCTGGCGGTATCTCACCATCACAATCAGTTGAGGGTACACGGTACAAGCTTAGAAGTTTTAAAATATTATAGATATATTCAAGAATATCCATATATTTACAGACAAGTAATGAAGTCCATATAACATATATGTGTAGGGTTGCACAGGATATTTTAATTTTGCAATATCACAATTAGGCCGAAGTCACCTAGAGTCCCTAACTGAGCTCTCAATAACCGTGGAGAAATTTCATTCCGGAATCCTACAATACATGAGCAAACGGGCTTTATAAGAGCAGGCGTGACTATGTGTCTCAGAAACTTGGTTGCCAAATATGAGGTTATATATAAGACACCGATAGAAAAAGTCAACTTTGTGGGGGCTGAATTCTTCCAGTGACCCACTATGTCCGCAGTTCCATTGGCTGATGCGAGTAAAAGTTTACAGTCAGGTATGTAGAATACGCAACGTCTATAAGATTACGCAATGTGGTACGAGTGTCTCACTTCCTCAAGCTTACCAATTATACAAGCAAGCTGTAAACTGGTATTCCGTCGGTTACGACGACGAGGGTTCCACTTGATCCAATCAACGGAATGGCCCGATTCTGAAATTAACGTGTAAGTGGCTGAGCACTCTACAGACACTGTGCGCTTAGTGTAGTATCCAGGGAGATTCAGTGTTCCACAGAACCGGCCCTTTGAAATACAGGTACAACTCATTTTTACCAGCTAGGTGGACTGGAGCAACGTGAAATAAAGTGTCCTGTTTATGAACACAACGCGTCGCCGTAGGTCGAACTCACAACCTTGTGATCGTTAGCCGATTACTGTAACCAATAAATGAGTAAATTCATAAATTATTCTGATGCAGCAGCACGTCACGGCTGTTTTGTCCTGCATTAGTAAAGTGTTATGAAATATACGCTCTTATATTTGAATTTTGTGAAAATGACTAAGCCATGTTTTTGCAGCCTGTCTCATCAGTTTCCTGGTCTAGATGTACAAGCGCTTTAAAAAACTTTACGTACGAAAATGAAGTTGTTACAGGTATAAATGCTGCCACTTGCAGAGCTTTGCCAAAAATATGACATAAATTGCGCTGTTAAATAAAGAGAGGAACGAAATCAAGAAACATGAGAGCTGTTTGCGGATTATACATCATATTCTATTAAAGATATCGCATCCCCAGCAAACAAAAATATAAAAATACGGTTTAAATAAGTTTTCTTAAGCATTTTTTCAAAGATATACGTTCGCAAATTCTTGTTTTTTGTTTTTCTGTTTTATGTGTGCTACAGTTAAGGATAGCGTTTCTTTTCTAATAAAATAGTGAATAGTAACGCATTCTTGTTAGACTTGATATTATATTACTTCCGAAGTGAGGGATGGGGAGCGGTAACTGGGAGCGGGGATCTGGTAATTTTACAAAACGTTTACGCAAGGATTTCGAAAGTTCTTGAACCAGTTACCGCATTCCGTATTCATATATCAATATACTAATGACGTTTTAATAGAAGAAATTGATACCGTTAATTTTGCTACATGTGCATATAAGCACGTGACTGTGTACAAGAAACCAAACAGATGTATTCATGCATTTATGTACGTTTCTGTGTATGCATCCATACATACAAGCTTATGCACATATACATATGTGTGTGTGTCTGTAT
>NC_069005.1:3207754-3208420 GCF_001194135.2 Octopus bimaculoides | reverse complement strand
ATAAGCGCAGGATACCATGTGTTAAGAAGCTTGCTTCCTAACCACATGGTCCCGATTTCAGTCCAATTGGGAAAGTGTCTTCTACTATGGCCTCGGGCCGACCAAAGCATTGTGAGTGGATTTGGTAATCGTTGGAGCTCTGAGATCTGATGTTTGACGAATACTCAACCGAGATTTTAGAGTACACATATGACTTAGTGAACCTTAATATTTATTTCGTCACTGGTAATTCAAACCTGAAAATCGAAATGCCTTAGAGCTGAAAACATGAGATAAACAGCCAGTTCCAATAAAAGTCACACTCTCACTCACACATTCGCTAAACTACGCACATGCACTCACAGATACACATGCCCAGAAACGCACAACGCGAGAGCACACAGGCGTGTGCCGACAAATGATAACCATGAAATATTTCCTATCATGTCAGAAGATAGACACGAAAATGTTAACTTTTATGTGTGTATGCCTGCGCGTATGTGCACGTGAGTGTGAGTATTGTGCGTGTGTATGTATGTGTTTGTACGTGTGTGTCTGTGTGTGTGCGTGTCTTTATGTAAGTATGCATGCATACAAGATGTGTGAGTGTGTATATATATATACATATATATATATATATATATATATATATATATATATATATATATATATATATATATATATATA
>NC_069005.1:3206004-3207039 GCF_001194135.2 Octopus bimaculoides | reverse complement strand
ATATATATATATATATATATATGCACGTGTACGATCGTTTTTAGCGTGTATGCAACTGTTAATCATTGTTTATAGCGAACCCGCATCTGGTGCAGATCTGTATGTGCAGTCAACCATGCATGGTATGGCATGCACATTAATCGTGGCAGCCAAAGCTAACTGGAGCGGAACGTATATAAATTACGAGGTAAATAAATAAAAAAAGTATATCAGTCGAGAGACGGAGCGGTGCTTTGAATTAGAGCTTGTCTGGTGATTTTAAGAGAAAAAGAGTTGCGTGAATGGGTAGGTTTGTAAAATGATAGCATGTGGAAAAATCTGTAATCATATATTATGCGTTGTATATATTTTGCACACTACACCATAATGAATCTATATGCACTCAAATATGTGTATGTGCATGTATCTACAAGATTATGTATGTATACGAGTATGTATGCACAAGTACATACCGATGTGAACTCGACATGTAAACACACACACACAAACAGACACAAACATAAACACACAAACACACACACACAGACTTGGCTGAATTTGAACTCAGCGGTAGACGAAATGCTGCTAAGCATTACCCCCGGTGTTCTAATGTTTCTGCTAGCTTACCGCCTTTGCCAGCCAGCTGTCTTAATGATCCATTCTACTATAGGCACAAGGCCTGAAATTTTTGGGGAGAAGGCTAAGTCGATTATATCAACCCCAGTGTACAACCGGTTCTTACTTTATCGACCCGGAAATAATTAAAGGCAAAGTTGACCTCGGCGGAATTTGAAGTCAGACCGGCGAAATACTGCTAACCATTTCGTCCAGTGTTCTAACCATTCTGCCATCTCACCGCCATTGATAATACTAATAATGATAAACTATTTTACTTTCCACTAAATTACAAAAAAAAAAAAAAAAAAATTTGTACGTCATATATTTATAATTCTTAGACAAGTATAGTGTGAACATTACAATGTATAAGGTGGAAAACTTCGAAGTCCCACTCAAAAAAATTGGAAATTCATACATGTATAACATATATACATGTAT
>NC_069005.1:3201668-3205048 GCF_001194135.2 Octopus bimaculoides | reverse complement strand
TATATATATATATATATATATATATATATATATATATATATATCCGTGTTTATATATCTGTCTAACGATCTATCAATTTGTCTATGAATTTATTTATCAGTCTATTCTAGAAATATGTACTCACACACACACACACACACATGTATGTGTATGAATCTGTATGTGTGTGTGTGTGTGTGTGTGTGTGTGTGTGTGTGTGTGTGTGTGCGTATGTATGTTTGTATAGATAGATGTGCTCAAGTGTATATGTATGTATCTCCGTGATTTGCGCTGCCCATTTTAATCATTTATATTTTCCCTCTTTTCTCTCCCATACGTTCATCCCCTCGACAACGCCACTCCCTCCACAACAATCGCATTGCTCCCTTCCTGCCTGAAATCCCTTTTTTTCTTAATTTTCCTTCCATCCGTTTACTTTTCATCCGCCATTCCCTCAGACCCCAGCCGCTTCTACCGCCGCCCGAAGAACACAGCCACCACCACCACCACCAACAACAACACCACCAACAACAACCCCGCTTCCACCACCATCACCGCCACCCTGTCTGCTCTTATTAGTACAGCTGTCTGTCTGCCTGTCTGCCCTGCCTCTCAGTATTGGATTTGAGCAGTTCAGCTGTCACCGACCAGCAATCATTGCCTGCAGCAGATACAGCGGCAACAACAACAACAACAACAACAACAACAACGACTAAAGCAACACAAGCATGAGATCCAGTCACAACAACAACAACAACAACAACTGAAGCAACAAAGAGCAATAGGAAATCCAATCTCAACAAAGACAATAGCAGGAATACAAACAACTGCAAAGACGACAACAACAACAACAGCAACAACAGCAACAACAACAATTTTAACAACATCAGGACCACAAATAACAGCAATGACATTAACAACAATAATTAGAAGAATATTTGGTGGAAAATACAGTTGGATAAAAGATCGATAATATAGGAACAATAGTTTCGCCATTTTGATCATTATCATCATCATCATCATCATTAGCAGCAGCAGCAGCATAATTGACGAAAACAGCGCCATTAACGACAACCACCACCACCACCACTACTACTACTACTACTACTACTACTACTACTACTACTACTACTATTACTACTACTACTACTATTACTACTACTACTACTACTACTACTACTATTACTACTACTACTACTACTACTACTACTACTACTACTACTACTAATAATAATAATAATAAAAATAATAATAATAATAATAATAATAATAATAATAATAATAATAATAATAATAATAATAACAATAATAATAACAATAACAATAATGATAATAATAATAATAATAATAATAATAATAATAATAATAATAATAATAATAATCTTTTCTACTCAAGGCACAAGGCCCGAAATTTTCGGGGGAGGGAGCCAGTCGAATAGATCGACTCCAGTACGCAACTGGTACTTAATGTATCGACCCCGAAAGGATAAAAGGCAAAGTTGACCTCGGCGGAATTTGAACTCAAGGCCACTACTGATGCTGCTGCTACTACGACTACCACCACCACTCCTGCAATAACAGCACGAACATCATCGCCATCGTTATCATTTTCTTTCTGCCTTCTCCCCTCTCCTTCTCTTTCTCCTGCTCCACCAGATTATCAGGAACTGCAGCAGAAGCAGCAGCAATAGCGAAGTTAATAGTACTATTATAAACGACTACAACAACAACAACAACTACTGCTGCTGCTTTTTGCTATAGGAATGCGACCCGAAATTTTGGTGGAGAGGGAAAGTCGACAACGATTGTGTCAACCCTAGCGCTCAAATACCTCTCTATTTTGCCGCGGTTCGACAAAACAGACCGATAGAATAAGTACTAGGCTTACAAAGAATAAGTCCTGGTGTAGATTTGTTCGACTAAAGGCGGTGCTCCAGCATGGCCACAATCAAATGACTGAACAAGTAAAAGAAAGAAAAGAATAAATAATACAATATTACATAAGCATTTTATAATGTCTCTTTCTTTTCTGGAAACTCGCCACCTACCGGCAGCTGATGGCTTGCGGACCGACACGAGTCGGCGGACCACCAGTTTGAGTACCACTGGTCTAAGCTACACTGTGTCCGAATTAAATGGATGATTGTTTTATATCTTAGCTATGCTTGAACAAGGGTCATGAGCTAAATTTATGCATCACAAGGTTACAAAAAATAACATTAAATATTTATTTCTTTATTGCCCACAGAAGGGCTTAATCATAGAAGGGACAAACAAGGACAGACAAAAAGATTAAGTCGTTTACATCTGGTAATTATTCAATCGATCTCGAAAGGATAAAATGCAAAGTCGACCTCGGCGGAATTTGAACTCAGCACGTAACGGCAGACGAAATACTGGTAAGCATTTCACCCGGCGTGCTAACGATTCTGCCAGCTCGCTGCATTAACAATATTATATATTAAAGAACATTGATGCAGGCGTAGTTGTGTGCTTCAGAACCTTGCTTCCCAACCACGTGGTCTTGGGTTCAGTCCCACTGCTCTGCATCTGGAGGACGTGCTTTCTGCTATAACCCTCGGCCGAATAAAGCTTTGTGAATGCATGCATTTGACAAAAGGAAATAACAAAAAAAACTCATCGCATATACATGCTTATATAAACATGTGTGTATGTGTAAGTAGTAGCAGAAGTAGTAGCAACAGTAGTAGTAGTAGTAGTAGTAGTAGTAGTAGTAGTAGTAGTAGTAGTAGTAGTAGTAGCAGCAGCAGCAGCAGCAGCAGCAGCAGCAGCAGTTCCGCACCACAGCTTTACGCCCAGTGTGGATTTGTTTTCGTCCCCATAACCCAGCGCTTCTGGTACAAGAGACTATTAGAATAAGTAACAAATTACAAAACGAAAATAAGGGCAATAATAGCACAGTGGTCCATTAAAACCCTTCAAAGTGGTGCCCCAGCATGGCCCCAGTCCAATGAATCAAACACGTAGGAGATAAAGGAATAATTATCTGCTAGACTAAATTTCGACGGAACCCTGTAACTTAAGGGATGCAGGGGTTTTGAGGCTCCTTAATACTGTTTGCTTGGTGTCGAGCAATTTGTTAGGGCAATGGTCTTTGTTGGTTCTCCAGAACAGATGAGACTGCGCGACCGCGTCACGGTTCCATCGTTGGCTACCCTTAAATTACTGCAATAAGTAGAATACCGTTGGTTGTTGTATAGTCTGAGACCAAAAATGATGTAGCAGACACGTAATCAAAGGAACTCCAGCTGTGACGATCCTGTGTTTATATAAGACAACAGTATCTAATTAGCCCTACCCTACTTTTGAGAGAGTAACACAAAGATTTAAGATACGTACATACATACATATATATATATATATATATATATATATATATA
>NC_069005.1:3198147-3201343 GCF_001194135.2 Octopus bimaculoides | reverse complement strand
ATATATATATATATATATATATATATACATACATATGTACGTATATATATACTTGCATACGTAATATGGTAATTTAATGAATTCAAATATGCAAGGCGTCTTTTTTAGTTGAGGTCTTCAAATGACAGTTATATCTCAACTTACGTTGGTAATTGCTTCTATGATATTGAACGTAACTCGAGAAACGACGTAACTCGAGAAACGACGTAACTCGAGAAACGATGTAACACGAAAATACATTTCGCATATATTTATTAGCTCACCTCTCGTTTCATAAAAGGTCTGTATATGTTTTCACCTGCATATGACGTATTTCGTGTCAAAGACGGTTGTAATTCCGTCTCTTCTTACGTGACAAAATACTAGGTTATCCGAATAATTTGAAGCGCCTCCATCACAATTCCTATCGTAGATTTCTCAAAAATCAATAAGGACTTCAGAATCAATACAGTCATCGTTAACTAAGTAAATGAAACAAGCGTCAAATGAAATATGAACCAAAACATCCGTTCTATAGGAAGAAGAGGTACTTTAAATGTATGACAAATGAATATTCAAAACTCTAAAATCAACTGTGCGATGAGACAAAGGAATATAAGGGAAGCTTATCAATAACAACTCATTTCAATTTGGAAGCAACAAATATCAAAAAATATTGTAAGATTAGTCTTAGCAACTGAGGAGCTTAACGCCTGCCGGCATTGTCAATGTGTAAATTTTACTACTCCAGGAGCAAGGCCCGAAATTTTGGGGGAGACGGACAGTCGATTAGATCGACCCTATTATGCGACGGGTACTTAATTTCTCGACCCCGAAAGGATGAAAGGCAAAGTCAACGTCGGCGGAATTTGAACTCAGAACGTAAAGTCAGAAGCAATACCGCTAAGCATTTCGCCCGGCAATTAAGGCGAATTAACAATGCAATTAAGGCGGCGACCTGGCAGAAGCGTAAGCACGTCGGGCGAAATGCTTAGCGGTATTTCGTCTGCCGTTACGTTCTGAGTTCAAATTCCGCCGAGGTCGACTTTGCCTTTCATCCTTTCGGGGTCGATAAATTAAGTACCAGTTACGCACTGGGGTCGATGTAATCGACTTAATCCGTTCGTCTGTTCTTGTTTGTTCCCTCTATGTTTAGCCCTTTGTGGGCAATAACGAAATAGGTATTTCGTCTGTCTTTACATTCTGAGTTCAAATTCAGCCGGAGTCGACTTTGCCTTTCATCCTTTCGGGGTCGATAAATTAAGTACCAGTTGCGTACTGGGGTTGATCTAATCGACAGGCCGCCACCCCCCAAAATTTCGGGCCTTGTGCCTAACGTAGAAAAGTATATAACTATTCAATTTATGTAAAATCGCATATTCAGTCCACCAAAAGTATTCCAAGATCAATACATTGATGGCACAGATAGTTAACCATGATTTATTCTGAGGTAGCAAGAAATAAAACTCTTTCAAAGTGCCCCCATCTCAAGATGTGATGGCTCGTAACCTGCTGGATGTCAAAAGTCATGAAAACAGCCGATATTCTACGGAAAAAACAATTGCAACAAATTTATCTCAAACTAACAACAGAAATCAACCAAGTATTTGTCTACTTCCTAGACACAACATTAAACCTACTTTAAAATTCCTATGAGCTGTTTATAATACCTTGCGGCAAATCTCTCTATATATTTACATTGAGATTTCAAGCAATAACCAAATGTTATTAAACCAATATTTATTTACCAATAAGCAAGCAAATTAAATAATATTTGTTTTTACAAGGGCGGTGATCTGGCAGTAAGTTTAACAAGCCCGGCAAAATGTGTAGCGGCAATTTGCCCGTTTTAACGTATTTACTTCAAATACCGCCGAGGGTGAGTCTTCATTTCATCCGTTCGAGAAAAATTAATACCAGTTGAGCACAACGGTCAATGCAATCGACTTACCACGTTATTTGAAATTGTTGGCCTTGTACCGAAATCTAAAACTAGTTTTTATTTCTCATAAATAAAACAATATTTCTCAGAATACAATATATATATATTTATATATAATTATGAAATGGTGTCTGTAGAGACTGTCTGATGCATGTATATGTAAATAGTTCCTTGAACTTCGAGATTTCCTCCAAAAGTTTGCCGCTAAGGACCATATTTGTTATTTTTATTCGTACATTTTATAAATCTTTTTTTTTTTTTTCTTAGACCAACACCTCTTTTTTTTCACGCCCCACATTCCTGTATTTATACATATTCATTATGAATATGACAGTCTGTCAGGCGGAATGTATAACACCTACTCAAACTTATAGATGTCTATTCTAGAGTCTAGTCTACGCTTTCGCTTAGGTTTCGTATATTCTCTTTACTATTTTGCGTTTTAATATGAGCTTAGGAGTTAAGGCGCAGAGCTGGTAGAATCGCTACCATATTGGAGAAAATGTTAACGGTATTACTTCCGGTTCGTTAGGTAGTGATTTCAAATTCCGTTCAGATCGAATCCGCGTTTCAGATTCAATAATTTAAGAAGACGTTGAAGACTGGAGTCGAAATAATCAACTCTCCTTAAAATTTTACACACTTCGCCTCTGATACAAAGAGAAAAAATAAATAACTTTACGACTTGTGTCATTAGTAAAAGACAGAAGCATCATACAGCGTAATTTTGTTTCAATTTGCTACGATTTCTTAATCCTTCGCTCACTCTCTCTTGCTTGCTATCTGTCTCTCTCTCTCTCTCTTATATCCTCAGAAATTTTATCGCGTATCAGTTGTTCAATCATTGGTCAATTTTCTCTGGCCTTGCCATCTTCCGATTTATTAGGATTATACTTGGAACTCAGCAGTGTTCAATGTCACGATGTTCATTGCCAACATTTTGGATATCATTCCGAATTATAGAAGAATTCATACACATATGTACGTACAGATATGAACAAGCTCACACTCTCTCTCGCGCACACACACACACGCACACACACACACATACATAAATACATACATATATATATGTGCGTGTATGTGTGTGTATTATGCATTGTATGCATATGCCTGTATACATATGTACATGTATGTATATGCATATACACATACATATGTATTTATATTTGTACACACACACACACACACACACAACACACACATATATATACATATGCATGCACACATAAGATTTTACAGTCAGATACAGACTGACATATATATATATATATA
>NC_069005.1:3196802-3197460 GCF_001194135.2 Octopus bimaculoides | reverse complement strand
AGGTATGCATGTATGCATCTATGTACATCTATCTGCATGTATATATACATACATACACATAGAAAGAGATGGGGACATATACATGTACGTATATATATATATATATATATATATATATATGCATACACACACATAAACGCATGCATGTATGTGTAAGTGTGTGTTTGTATATGTCTGATTGTTTCTCTTCCTATTTTCACATACAGAATCACAACCCTTGCAACAAATTATTATATCCCCAATGAAACACTCGCACGCACCACACCCCGCCCCACACCACACACCACACACACACTCACTCACACACACACACATACACTCAGTTACTCACACGCGTACACGGCTACATATTAAGGAAAAAACCATCCCAACAAAATCATACAGCTTCCGATTTTCCTTCTTCCTCTTCATCTTCATCATTTCTTCCTATCCCATCTACATTGTTATCTTTTCCCCTGGGATCTAATAATTACATTCCACTGATAAACTTTGTGACTGCTGAGCTTCTCTGGTTAGAAATGGTAATCACAACGAGCGAGCTCGTCCAAAGGCAAACATCAGGCCAATCCTTGGGCAAGTTCCTTCCACCATAATCTCGATTTGCGAAATTTGGTAGATGAATTCTTGTTTCTCTAACCAGCATATATATATATATATA
>NC_069005.1:3189000-3195608 GCF_001194135.2 Octopus bimaculoides | reverse complement strand
TATATATATATATATATATATATATATATATATATATGTGTGTGTATATATGTGTCTGTGTTTGTATGTTGTATAGATCATATATACATATAAATATTGCAAATATATTTATTATAAATTGCATCAATTAAAACTTACTTTCTACAATTAACGTATCTCTTCGATAATTCCAACATAAATCTAGATACATATACACACACGCACGTACGCTTACCCTAAAACACTGACACGCACACACACACACATATCTATTTATATTTCCATCTCTAGTGACAATGTGTTCTATATATATATTACAATTTGTGAAATTTTCCATTCAAAATTTCTGTCAAAATATTACGCAAAACAATTTTATATAAAGAATTTGATAACAAAGAATTTAATATTCTTACTTTTCTATATGTCTTATGATAATTATGTCATTGAACTTGTACACACGAATCCAATTGCTGAAATCTTTTAATCAAAATGGCAGAAGTGTGAAAATAACACCAATAGTGCAGTCAAAGTTATCAATTAGCGTAACTCTCCTCTGGTTAAGAGCACTGACAATAACACGTATGAAGCATAACTCACCTCGTAATACTGATAAATTGAAGCAATAGTAGTAGTAGTAGCAGCAGCAGCAGCAGCAGCAGCAGTAGTAGTAGTAGTAGTAGTAGTAGTAGTAGTAGTAGTAGTAGTAGTAGTAGTAGTAGTAGTAACAGCGCCTTGATTAAGGCTGAATGGAGACCTTAAGAAAAAATACGGATAGACTTATAATGAATTCTCAAGGGAAGTCATCGTTGTGGAGGAATAGAATCAAGGCACAAATCGCTAAAACTGCGAAATATAGAGTACGTAATGAGAAAGTGGAAACCGGTATGCACAGAAGGATTGTAGACGCAGACATTACTGTGTGGTCAAAGCACTAAACTGAGATGTATTACGAAGAAAAGGATCTAAAGTAGGAAGAAAATGACACCAACATACGCCAAAAAGAAGAAGAATACGAATTGTAATGATGATCACGATGGTGATGATGATACAGTAATTTTAAACTATTAAATTGGAAGGGTTAGAATGAATGCTTAATATTATGTCCAGATGTGATTTTTATCTGCAGCAAGATGCTAAAATGGCAGATGAAATATTCTGAAAATTCACTCATGGAATTAATTAGCAAGTGAACGGCTGCATCCAATTTTATAATTGAAAAATGTTTGCTTTCTGTTGTTTCAGGTTGTTGAATTACTTGGAATTGCAACTTAAGGGAAGGGAATCGTTTATAAGTTCATACGTTGAAAAATCATTATCAAAAAGCGAACAGGCGTAGTTACGTGGTAGGTAGCTTGCTTGCTAACCACATGCTTCCGGGTTCAGTTCCACAAAGTGGCAGCTTCGGCAAGTGTCTTCTACTATAGCCCCGGACCGACCATAGCCTTGCGAGTGGATTTGGTAGACGGAAACTGAAAGAAGTCTGTCATATATATATATAATATATATATATATATTGGGTCATCCCATAAAGAATGCTGTTTTTCCGTACCATAATTAGACTGTATCCGGCATAATGTCACAAGACCTTTATTTGCATATAGAAAACGGTTCAACAAATTTATATTATATATATATATATATATATATATATATATAAATGGAACAAAAACGCAATACAGGATATTAAAACATTCGGACAGATAGATAGACGATACAAAGGCAGACAAGAGGAACAAAAATCAGAAGGACAGGTAAAAAAAAATGACGGGTCATTCGTGGCTTTCTTTCCTCAGTCAAGTACCAGAAGTCACGACCATTTCGGGCAATATGTGTGTGGATGTGTGTGTGTGTGTTTCTTTGTGTAAATGATTAAGGTGGCTTATTCGCACTTTACTACAGATAGGCACAAATATAGACGTCAGTAAGGTGACTTTGGGTGCTAGTTAGGTCCAGCATTGCAAGAAATAAAAAAGAGTCAGAAAAAACTCTTAGCCACGGGGAAGCATTTATCTAATGACTGACAAGGGAGATAACCACTCTGCAGCAACCGTGATAATTCCAGATCATCGAAGATTTCGGATTTGATTAATCCTCATCAGTGAATCTCACCCGGTCGCCAATGCTGTAGGAATCAGAGGCTGTTTCCATAAATGGTAAAACTGAGAATTAGAGAGAGTGAGAGAGCGCGAGAGGAGGTATTTTTTTCCAATTGATGAAGTCACGAAACAGCCATGACATAATCAATCCAGAGATCCACACCGTGTTTAGTTTTTTTCTACTCACCAGTAATATACAAGCATTATGCTTACGTTGTTATTTAACATACGATAGGGCTTTCTAACGCTTCAATTTTTTTCAGCATTGCTGATTTCCGCTTGCGTGTATGTGTTTCTGTGTATAAATATATATAACGGGGTGTGTTGTGTATTCCTGTATCTGGTGCATGCGTGTGTGCCAGCTTATTAATAAATACGCAATATAAAAAGAAGCCTTACTTTCTATGTACCCATACTGAATTCTATGCGTGTCACGAGTGTATAAATTTCAGGGATTGCCTTAATGGAATATATCAGGCCTCATGACTTCGAGTATCCATAACATAGACATCTCCGACGGGATTTGATCTTAAAATGTAAATACGTTTTGTTAAATGCCAGATTGTATTTTGATCTGCAATGTTCCGAAGTATCAGCCGACGCCCTCAATATAAACATCCATACATACAAACCAACAAGCTTAATTCTCCGTTCTTGCTTTTAATTGCTAAAAATAATTCTTTCTAATGTAAACACAACGTTTGAAATTTGTTGCGGAGGAGATAGTCAATCCATCAACCCCAGCGTACAACATGTACTTACTTTATTGACCCCGAAAGAATGAAAGGAGAAGTCAGCCGCGCTGACGTTTGAACTGGGAACGTGATACCAAATGACATGCTGCTAAGATATTTTACCAGCGCATTTTTTCAGCAGAATATTTACTATCACGATATTTCTGCTTCAGCAACTCGGTATTGAATATGTCTGAAATGTAATGGAAAAGTTGTCTGTTTCAAAACATTGATGTCCAGATCACGAAAGCAAAGTTTGAGGGATCAAGTAGGGATTGTTTTTTTGTTTTTTTGCTTTCAAGGTAGAAAACAATTTTATTGACCAAAGAAAAAAATATACATAATAATAATAATAATAATAATAATAATAATAATAATAATAATAATAATAATAATTATTATTATTATTATTATTATTATTATTATTATTAGTATTATTATTATTATTATTAAGCAGAGGTAATTCGGCGAGATGGCCGAATCGTTAGCACACCGGGCGAAATGCTTAGCGGTATTTCGTCTGCTGCTACGTTCTGTCTTTCCGGTCTGAGATCAAATTCCTCCGAAGTCGACTTTGGCTTTCATCATTTCGGGGTCATAATATTTATTACCAGTAGAACACCGGAGTTGATGTAATTGACTAGCCCCTCCCCAACAATTTCAGGCCTTGTGCCTATAGTACAAATTATTATGGTTATTATTATTATTATTATCATCATTATTATTATTATTATTGGTTGTGAGATCGTTCGCGTGTGTGTGTGTGGTGGGGTGTATGCGTATGTGTGTGTGTTTGTTTGTATATGTGTTCATGCGTGTAGTGTGTGTGTTTGTATATGTGTTCATGCGTGTAGTGTGTGTGTTTGTATATGTTTTCATGTTTGTGTAAATATAAGTATACGTATAGACATATATATCTGTGTGTATGTATGTATTTATGTGTGAATACGTATGCATATCTGTCTGTAGGTAGCACTTAAAGGAGAACATTTTTTTCCTCTCTGCTTATTTTTCTTTGTGACGCACAGACAAGTACAATACTCATAACCCCTTCCGCTTTTTTGTCTATCTAAGATGCAACAAGTAACACTTAGAAACGTCTACTTATGTGTCACATACTAACACACACTCACACACACACACACGAGCAAACAAAGACTCATGCATATATATGTGTATGCACACATGCACGCATATGCCATATAACCTAGTGATACTATAGTTAGCAACTCTTCTTGTGTTAAGTACTAAAGTAATAGCGAAATTGTGGATGCTGCTGCTGTTGTTGTTAGTGGTGGTGCTGCTGTTGCTGATAATGGCACTCTTCATTTGTCCATAATACAATCTTGAAAAGAGTCGACATCAGAGATCAACTATCTTTGAAAATTCTAACAATCTCATAGGTTTTTTCGAGTATGTTAATGAATGTTTCCTTCCTGTTGAAGTACGATTGAATTTGGACCGAGGTGCATATATATGATATTTCTTACTAGTGCAGGGACTACACAGCGACCCATCGTTACTTAGGAGTCAATTTCTTGCTATTGATGGTAGCGTTAATTTTTGGTGATATCATTGGTTTCAAATTTTTGCGCAAGGCCAGCAATATTTTTGTGCCTGTGGTGGGGGGTGGTTGAGTAAGTAAATTATATCGAACCCAGTACTCAACTGATTCTAATTTTATCAACGCCGACAGAATGAAAGGCGAAGTTGACCACAGTGGTATATTTTTGCTGATAATATTAGGGATTGTCTGTACTCTGTCCAGGAGTAGTAGCACCTGTGTGTGTCCCAGCTATGGGATAGTTGGAATACTAGCGCTTGCCTACCTCTACGAGAGAAAATTAGATCTGGGGGACTGTGCAGAATAAGCCTTCCTCACTCAACCCATGGGAAGGTGGCTGCTGTAGCACATCGTACATAGCAGAGAACAAGAGGGCTCGATTCAAGTATAACATCTTGGTCATCCTCTACATCCGTGTCTATCCCAGATCGCTTGACCAGGTCCTTCAGCTGGGTTAAAAATGATCACAGACGAAAGAGTGATGTTGATGTTGCGCAAAACTTCTGCACTAAACAATGTATCAGCGCAAGGCATGTCTTCATTACGGACAACCAGACGGTCGTCGTCGCTCCAACCCTCAAACATGAGTTTTAATGGTAGAATTGTTGGCGATGAGGGGAGTTGTTCTGTTGGTGTCCTTGTATTGAGTCACGTTTAGGTCATAGTTTTTTTTATGTCACTGATGATAGAAGAGGGTGCGTTGTTTTCGGGGAGTGTGTAATCGTTCTTGTAGGAGGAGTTGATGACAACGTTTGGTGTAGTGGTGCTATTGTGTTGGTGATTAACCTAGCTTTGCTGATAATCTGTTCCTTGAGTGGTGTTGGCATTTGCATCAATAGTCTTGTGGTGTTAGTGGAGGACGCGGTCATGTGGTAGTATTAGTCGCGTAGTAGTGATAGAAAGGTGATAATTAAGATAGTGCAGTAACAATTAATGTTTGTCTGCCACTATAGCGGATGTATAAGATGTAGTGATTTATGGAGTTCAAAATCGATGACAAACAATAGAAACTGCTGCCAATATTAACTAACAATTTGGCCGGAGGGCTACCACGAATCTACTTCTCATCAAATTTCAATGTTTGAGAACTGAGCTTTAAATATGAAGAAGGTCTGGGCAACCTTTTGTAATTTGCAAAGTAAATTGATAGCCATTTTGGAATTCGACCAAAACAAATCAACTTTTGAAATAGCAGAAAAAATTGAAGTTGACTGTACAACTTCAACAATTGTTGAAGACTGGCACAAAACTTAGACGACCAAAGAACATTCAAGAAAAAATATCGTATGCATTACCTCGACAAAGAAAACTGATTCTTGCGAAGATTGCTCTGGGATTCTTTTGAGCAGCAAAATCAGCGCCAATCTTCATTAAAATGTGATATGCAAGATAAATAAAAATGTTTTCTTCGAGAATTAACGGCGTTCTATACAGGTTCAGGTTCAAGGTTTAAGAACCAAACTAATTTTCCAAATGAAAGTAATATCCAAAAGAAGTTCGTTAGTTATGGACAGTTTAATGGACAATGTATAGAAACTTCAACAGCTCTACTTTGAATCCTGACGAAATATCACATTAAGTAACTCCTGCCCAACGAAAACCGGCAACATTTACACCCCGTGGCTGCGTGCTATGAAATTTTCTCCCAAATCACAGGAATCCGAGTTCAGTTACAGTGCGTGGCACCTTGGGCAATTGTCTCCTATTATAACCCAAGGCCGACCAACGACTTGCGAGTGAATCTAGTAGACAGAAACTGTAGAAAACAAAGGAACCTATCGAATATGTGCAGGAGTGGCAGAGTGGTAAGTAGTTTGCTTACCAAGCACAAGGTTCCATGTTCAGTCCTAGTGTGTGGCACCTTGAGCAAATGTCTTCTACTATAGCCTCGGGCAGACCAGAGCCTTGTCGGTGTGTTTGGTAGATGGAAACTGAAAGAAACCTGTCGTGTGTGTGTGTTTCTGTGTTTGTCCCAATCATCGCTTGACAACCAATGCTGGTGTGTTTACGTCCTCGTAATTTAGCGTTTCGGCAAAAGAGACCGATTGAATAAGTACTAGGCTTAGAAAGCTTAAGTTCTCGGGTCGATTTGTTTGACTAGAGGCGGTACTCCAGCATCGCCCCAGTCAAATGACTGCACCAAATAAAAGAATAAAAGAATAAAGAATATATATGTGTGTGTATGTGCCTGTGCATATGTCTGTTTATCTATCTATCTATCTATCTATCTATCTA
>NC_069005.1:3185317-3188813 GCF_001194135.2 Octopus bimaculoides | reverse complement strand
ATATATATATATATATAAGTATAAATAAAGGTTACACACCTTATTAAGGGGTAGTAAGATCGTACTTGTTAGAGACTTGCACAAAGAATGTAGAACATTACGCACCTGTAAGGTAAGTACATAAACTGTGGTGTATATATATATCTATTTATTAAAATAAGATAAGAAAATAGAGAGATAATTAATAATTTATTATTTATTAATTAAAGAATTGAGAAGCATTCTTCTACAACTGTAGACCTTTAGAAAATTAATTATTACAATTCGAAATTATTTGTAAGTCGAATCTCGTCAGAGTTAGTTCATCATATACGAAATAGGTGCTCAATTCCTGCATGTTGAGTATACGGATGCAAACTGCTAACTGATAGAATTTATGCATAAATGCCATAGTATAAAACATAGTATAGACCTTAGGAAGGGGAGGAAGGTTGTGCATATCGGAGTTGTAAAGTAAGAATAGACCAGTATATTCATCTAGGATGTTTAGCAAAAGAAAAGTTCAAGTAGATATATTGGTATAATATATATTGCATTATATGACATTTATACCTCGAATATAACATACATTTGACACCCGGTATTGCCATGTTTACCTCCCTTTACCCGTTAGTCGTCCAGCGAAATTTGTGACCAACAGAATGTGTGCCAAACATTCGTTTTAAAAAAATAATAACTATCGGTATCGATTTGTTTTGCTCAAAACCTCACAGCCGTGCACCAGCATGGCCGTAGTACGAATAAGTGAAACAAGTAAAAGATGAATGAATTTTGAAACAGATCATTTTACGCAGCACATATGGAAAGAACTAAATTGCAAAAGTATATTTAACCTAGCTTGTAAAATTTTTCAGACAAACTCGCGTATCTTGAAGTATCATCTGCGAAAAGTTTTCATTGTTTTAAGAAGCAACTGAAAACGAAAAAATAAACAATAAAAATAAAATAAAACATTTGCAAACTACATTTGCTGTTGCAAGGCACAAGAAATATGAGTCACCAAAATATATTGACTTGCTTCCTGTTGGCAAAAGATATGTAAAGTCCAATATTGTACAAAATAGAATTAATTTTGTACAGTTATGCACGTTTGTATATAAATATATGTGGGTCTGTGTATGTATGTATGTATGTATGTATGTATGTATGCAGACGTTATTTAAGTATGAATACGGTATGTATTTTTAACATCAGCTTAACTCAGTCCATATATATATATATAACTACTACCAAATGTGTTGAATTTATTTCCTCGCTTGTATAAATATATTCATATATGCACATACATACATACATATATGTATGTAAGTATTATGTATGTATATTTATACCTACGCACTTATACATACATGCACATATATATGTAGATACACATATATATATATATATACATATACATATACATATATATATATATATATATATATATATATATATATATATATATATATATATACACGCACACAGAGTGGGAGAGAGACAGAGTGGGTGCTTGAGAGTGAGAGAAATATCTATTTTACAGCGATATATATCTGAATTCATAGTAAGCAAGACATATTTCTTTCCTTGTTCAAAAGAATTTTGTTAAATAGTCATTAAATTTATTTTAAAATACTGCACTACAGTGCAACACTAATGTTCCTGAATATCTTCTTAGCACCAAAATTGTCGGCACCGTTGGAGCCAGTCCAACTTTTGCGAGTTTCCGAAATTATTTTGACGTACGGCAGCGGTCGAAGGAAAAATTTCAGGTCGCTAAATGCCTATAAAATAGCCGTCGTACATGTCGGCGTATAAGACGTGATCTTTTATGCTTAAATGCAACAAATATGGATGTATTAATGATGGCATACCCAGTGTATGAGCGTATTATTTATCGTTATTTTTGAGTTTTTCTCAAAATATACTATTTTTTCCATAAACATGTAGGTGTTTATCTTAAGCGAGATTGCATCCTATAACACTGCAATTACAGTATGTATGTATGTATGTATATATATGTGTGTATACATGTATATGTTTATGCATCTGCATGTATTCTGTTGTAGCTTTCTATAATTCTTTGTCTCACTCATTATCTCTCTCTCTCTCTCTCTTTCTCTCTCTCTCTCTCTCTCTCTCTCTCTCTCTCCGTTTCTGTTTTGTTTTTAATTTTCTCATATCCATAATTGTTAAAAAGTTTTCTCAATCCTACATCCACCATTCCTCATCTATACAATCTTCCCCCTTTCTATTTCTCTCGCTCTCTTACCCCCTCTCTCTCTTCCCCCCTCTCTCTCTTCCCCCTCTCTCTCTTCCCCCTCTCTCTCTTCCCCCTCTCTCTTCCCCCTCTCTCTCTTCCCCCCTCTCTCTCTTCCCCTTCCTTTTATACAATTACTGCTAAATTCTTCCTTCCTCTTTTCCATTAAACTCATCCTACAAACAATCCCCTTTCTTCCGTTTGACATTTTTTCATTACTTCTCTACTTCCTCAAACATTCAATAATTCATTTTTATTATAATTATCATAGTTATTATGGCGAAAGATGTCGTGTGGTGGACGAGGATGGAAAGAGTGAGAAAAAATACCTTCTGCTTCGGCCAAGCCGTTATCGAGTGTTCAAAATATCACTTCGAAAACAGAGTGATAGTAGAGAAGGTAAAGTGACTTTCCAGCGAATTGTAAAATGGTGGGCGACTGCAGCAAAACTGGATAGGGTCGATGAATCTTAATCTAAGCACACGCCTGTAGGTTAGAGCACAACATTTGGGCGAGGGCACGTGTTTGTAGTGATCAAAGTAATCATAGATCTGTGGAGTTCTTTGACTGGCCCTATTTGGAAGTTTTTCCTGTATCAGAAGGACTGCATTATTCATATGTTCATATATTTTATTTACTATTTATCTTTTATCAAATTTAACAGACATTTCCCGTTTTCGTCTTTCTTCTTTAAGTTAACTCGGGTTAATACGAACGAGCTTGGTAGGTTTACAAGACTAACTGGTATCTCTTGTCAAGAATACAGGTAACAGTGAGATTGCCGATCTTTGTTGTGCGATCCGCTGTTATTATTTGATTGCTGTTATTCTGTGTGCAAAGATCAGTTGTGTTTTGGAGGATTGCTTTATTTTTACCCTTAACTTAGAAATGGAGAAACCATAGCGCTACATATAAAAAATTAAGCTATTTCTGGCTAGAAATAGAGCGGGAAAACGAACAGGCATATGGGTTATGTGAAATGTGTGTGACGCTGATGAGCAGGAGTCGCCTCTGATATATACAGGGTGCCCCAAAAGTAGGTTTACCGTTATTCAACTATATCGTTCGCATACATATATTAACGATATAGATTTTAATTATTAAAACAAATTCTGAATCCATTATTCTATGCTAACCTAGTTAATTGTAAGAGAAATTTAAATGTAATAAAATGTTTTAAAATAAATTTAATGCGCCTACGTGATAACTGTAAACCTACATTTTTAGGCCACCCTGTATATATATATATATATATAT
>NC_069005.1:3183769-3184910 GCF_001194135.2 Octopus bimaculoides | reverse complement strand
ATATATATATATATATATACATATTGCAAGGGCTCTCATTAATGAGTACCCGGTTTGGCTCTTAAAGCACTGGATATGATCAAAGTTAGACATTGTCATCTTTCGGACACACGCTGATATAATATATAATACATATTATATATATTATATATTACATATATAATAGAATATATATAATATATAATATATAATGTATATGAGCTGGTGAGCTAGCGGAGTCGTTAGCATGTCGAACGAAATGCTTAGAGGCATTTTGCTCGTTTTTGCGTCCTGAGTTCAAATTCGGCCGAGGTCGACTTTGTCTTTCATCCTTTGTCGATGTAATCAGTTTAAGCAGTCCCTCGAAAATACTGGCCTTGTGCCAGAATTTGAAATCACAATATGGTGTGTGTGTTGTACTTAGTGTGTGGAACACGCTGTAATATGAGGTAGATCTTGATGTGTTTTTTAGCGGCATCATTTTATGTTGGAGATGCTCTTTTGTTAGGTCCTAAGAGAAAGTTGGAAGGGAACAATGTAAGAAAACCAAAAGTTATGATCGAATCACGCATATATAGCGATATAAATGAGGTGGCAGCGAGAGAAAGAAGTATAGAGAAGGTGTGTAATATAATATTTATATCTTTCTATCAATTTATCAATCAATGTATCTATCTATTTATCCAGATGTATTATTATTTATCTATGTATCTATTTCTCTGCGTATCTATCGAACACTCGCCCTGTTTCGTTTTCTCTTTCTCTCTTTCTCTCTCTACTTATTTACCTGTCTAGGTACCTACCTACCTACCAAACTCTCTATCTATCTATCTACCTATCTAACTCTGTATGAATATTTTCGCAGATATGTATATGTATATATATGAGTGTATATGTGTGTGCATCTGTATAGGTGAGTTCGCGTGTGTGTATATGTGTGTGTGTGTGCATGTGTATGCCTGAGTTCGTGTGTGTGTGAGTTCGCCTTAATATATATATGTATATATATACATATGTATATATTTATATATGTTTATATACATATATATTTTTATATACATACACACATATATATGCTTATCTACATATGGATGCATACATATGTATATATTACACCACCTGTCCTCATCTGTTTTTTTTTTCGTAAATTCTCCCATATATA
>NC_069005.1:3182538-3183437 GCF_001194135.2 Octopus bimaculoides | reverse complement strand
TATATATATATATATATATTATAAATATATTATATATCGTTACATACACATATATATTTACCGATGCCTGCATATATGAACTTTTAGCCATGTATGTATGCATGCATTTGTGCATGTTTACATGCATACATGTATAGGTGTGCGTATGTATACCCTGAGGTGTATGTGCGCTTGCGTTCGTGTGTCTGTGAACGTCTGTATATATGTATGCATGCGTGCAACATCGGTCACCGATAGTGAATGAAAGTGAAAATAAAAGAGTGGTGGAAAGTGAGAGTGAAAGTGGAGAGGCAGAGAGAGAGAGAGAGTGAGTGAGAGGTAAATGTGAGCGAAGTGTGCAAAGAATGTGTGTCAGTGTGAACGTATAGTGTGTTTGTGTATATGTGAGCTTGTGTATGAGGGAGAAAGAGAAAGAGACAGAGAGAGTGTAGTGTGTGTGTGTGTGTATGTGTGTGTGTGTGTGTGTGTGTGTGTGTGTGTGTGTGTGTGTGTGTGTGTGTGTGTGCTTGTTTGCTTGTGTGCGTGCATGAAACTGGATGAATGTACGGTAGGACGTACCGAACGAACGAATGAAGTAAAGCTATCTGTACAAATAACAACGACGGGCCGAATAAGGCAGGGAGAGAGAAAGAGAAGGAGTGAGAGAGAGAAAGAGAGAGATAGAGAGGGGGGAGGAGGAGGATGAGAGAAAGAGAGATGAGAGAGTCGTAGAGGAAAAGAGACAGAGGGAAAACGAGAAAAAGTGTGGGGAAGTGAAAGACGAGAGAGGGGTAAAGACTGTGAGGGGAGGGAAGAGAAATAGAAAGATAGTATATTTGTGAGTGAGTGAGTGAGAGAATGAGGAGTGTGTGAGTGATTGAGTGAGTGAGTGATTGAGTGAGGGAGGGAGGGAGGAAGGG
>NC_069005.1:3177405-3180415 GCF_001194135.2 Octopus bimaculoides | reverse complement strand
ATATATATATAAACATAATTAAGGGATCAGCAAACAGTTGCTTCACCATATACCGAAGTTCAGAAATAGCAGCTAAAAAGCTATATATATATATATATATATATATATTAAGCGATGTTATTGATAACTACTGTAATATAGAATAGTTTCCGAAACAAAGCTTTATGCGCTTCGATGCCGGTTGCTCTGGTGTTCCTATCAGCTGCAGATCCAGGTCGGTTTCGATCCAATTTTAATTTTCAAGCACCAGTTCTAATCTCACCGCCTCTCTCGCTCCCTTTCTATTTATCACACACATTCTCTCTCTCTACCCCTCTCTGCCTCTCTCTTTCTCTTTCTATCATTCTCAAACTCTCAAACACATACACGAACATATACACACACACATAGCGTTTGTAAGTGTGCTTCTGTACATGTCTACGTCACAGTATACGCGTGTGTCCGAGTTTATGTGTGGTTGTGTATACCGCACACTCGCCTTGATACGGCAGAGTTGCCGATGAGTTCAATAAAATATGTTTTTTTTTATTTTTTCCCGAATTTGTTTTGGATCTTTACATTATGAGTTCAAATCTCGATATGGTCGACTTTGCAGTCCAATCACATAGATCACCAATAGTGTCCTGCCTCGATTTGATAACTGCAACTATTGCCCCACCTATGAGTCCTCCTACCTACCCCCCACTCAAATTGCTTGACTTTATGTGTAATCGTACCGAGTTCAGTTCAACCCCGTAGTAACTTGGGCACGTGTATCTTTCTACAGCCTCGGACCCTGAGTGGATGTGCTAGACGGAAACTGAAAGAAGCCCATCCTATATCTATATATATATATATAATGTTTATGTGTGTCTTTATGCTTGTGTTTGTCTCCTGCTACCGCTTCAGGACGGGTGTTAGTTTGCTTGCGTCCCTGTAAGCTAGCGGTCCGGCAATAAACCATTGTGATTGAGTCAGTACTATGTTTAAAAAAAAAAGGCAACACCTGAATTGATCTGATCGCTTAAACCCCTCAATGAGATGCCCCAGCACGGCCGCGTTCTCATGACTGTAATAAGTAAACGATAAAATACACACATACATGAATGTATGTAAGTATGTATGTATGTATGTATGTATGTATGTATGTACGTATATATATATATATATATATATATATATATATATATATATATATATATATATATATATATATATATATATATATAAACAATAGTAAATGAGTATATGCATATATACGTACAGGTATGTGCATACCGACATCCACCTGTAGGTATAGGTGCATATCTGGGTACAGGACATTGCAAACAAAACGTAGACGAGAAGACACACAAGCCACATAGAGAACATTCTTCTTCATCAGCTACCCCGTTTTAACACGGGCGTTTCGAAGAGCTGGGCAGGACGGGTATATATATATATATATGAGTGTGTGTGTAAGGATTTAATCGTGTATTCCATATCCTACAATCAATTTAGTTTTGGGGATAGCCCGTGTTTATCTGTGTCATAGCCACGTCAGGATTCGAAATCGTTAATTCTGGGGACGTAACTGAAAAACTCAGGCACTCAACAGGTGTGGATCGTTCGCACAGTCTCACCGTCTTTACACCTTCCAATTAACTTCCACTGGTCTCAGTGATACTTGATGGTAAGTCACAACCAGGTAACGAACCCACTTCATGAAGCGGGTGGTCGGCTGGTATACTTCCGATTGTGCCAAGTGTGGTACCGGGTTTCGCAACGGTTAACGTGTGTTTCGGGTATAAAATAATGTTACACTCATTCATATGGGATGTGACGGAAGGACAGAGGAAAACAGAGAAAGCATGTGTGGGACTATAATAGAAAATAAAGACATATTGTGTATGTATGTTTGTACAGCACTCTCGCTCTTTATCTCCCTCTCTCTCTCTTTATCACTCTCTCTTTATCTCTCTCTATCTCTATCTATCTCTCTCTCTATCTCTCTCTGTCCCTGTCACGATCTCTCCTACTTATGTAGAGAAAGCAATAGATAAACAGATGGGTATCCAGATGTTTAGATAGATAGATAGATAGATAGATAGATACATAGATAGATAGATAGATAGTTAGATAGATAGATAGATAGATAGATAGATAGATAGATACATTTCTTTTATTAGCCACACAGGGCTCAACAAAGATGGGACGAATACAATGTAGTGCTTTTTTTTTAGGAGGGGTAAGGAAGAAGAGAAAAAAAAGTAGGGGTGGGTGTCGATCAAAAGGGATCGTGGGAAGGAAAAAAGGGGGGAGTTCGATCAAAAGAGACCGAGAGAAAAAAGAAGATAGTTAGATAGATAGATACATAAACAGACAGACAGACAGGTAGATAGATAGATAGATAGATAGATAGATAGGCGTAATTACATTTTGGAAAAGGTTGTTAATTGTACTAGCTTGTTCTGCGTCTGATTCTTCAACCAGGTGGCCACTCGCGATTTGGAGTTAGGTAGTTCCTCGCACGGTGCTCAAGGCATTACCCCCGAAATCAATAGCAGCGCCAGCTGAATGGCAATTCGCGGTGAACTAGCAGAAGAATTTTGTTTTTCCTCCCACACACACACCGATACCCCCAAAGAGACCTGGTTAAGCACCGGCCGGTCTAATAAGAGTTGCTGCGTTCCTGTGTGTTTGTGATGGACGTGCATGTGTGTGTGTGTCAGCGTGTGTCTGGGTGAAAACTCGTCCATCAGCACTCCACAGACACGTGTACCCTCTCGGGGATATTCAGCGTGACACAGTATGACAAGGCTGGCCCTTTGAATTACAGGCACAACAGAAACAGGAAGTAAGACTGAGAGAAAGTTGTGGTGGAAGAGTACAGCAGGGTTCGCCACCATCCCCTGTCGGATCCTCGTGGTGCTTTAGGTGTTTTCGCTCAATAAACACTCACAACGCCCGGTCTGGGAATCGAAACCGCGATCCTATGACCACGAGATCCATGCCCTAAACATTGGGCCATTGCGCCTCCACCATATATATA
>NC_069005.1:3174767-3177283 GCF_001194135.2 Octopus bimaculoides | reverse complement strand
ATATATATATAAGCAGGTTACTGTCAATCCCTATATATTTATGATTATAAATTTTTTACCGAAGAAGGTTTTTTTCATACTGAGCTACCCGGCAGAATTGTTAATTATTAATTTTATTACTAATTGATGATTCCCTGCCCTGCATATCTATATATATATGTATGTATACAATCTGTTTTATATATGATGTAAGGAAATCTAAAAAAATTCTAATCTATAAAACCAAACATTCGTAAAAAAAAACAAAAAGAAAAACATTGCCATGATATAAGTTGAAAATTTGAGATGTTGACCCAAGTATAGAGACTTGCCACATGCATAGATACATACGTGCATCTCTGCAACACACTCTGACAAACATGCGCATAAACACGCATGCGCGCATGCACATATGCTCCCCCACACAGATACGTCCGATACCCAGCTATGAGAAATGTGAAACGTCCTATATTAAGTAGTGGCAGACATGTGCAGCTTGCTATCAATGTGAATGTGTGTTCGTGTTTATTGTATATATATGTGCACGGATGCATATACAGGCGTATGCGCGGGTGTTTGTTTGCGCATGTGTATATATATATATCGGTAAATGTATGTGTGCGCGTATGTGTGTGTATGTGTTTGTGTCTGTGTGTGTATGTGAGTTGTGTATATGGTTGTGTATATGTGTATGTGTTTTTATATGCATGTATGTAGCTGCGTGTGGATGTATCATTGTGTGTATATGGAGATATCGGAGTATGTGTGTATATATGTGTGTTTATACCTACATATGTAGAAATCAATTTGCGTGCGTGTGTGTGTATGTGCATGTGTGTGTGCGTGTGTATATGTGCATGTGTGTGTGTGTATGCGCATGTGTATATATCCGTGCGTTTGTGTATGTTAGTTTCGATACATCGATCTTTGTGTGTGTGTGTGTGTGTGTGTGTGTATGTGTGAGTATGTGTCTAGTGTGTGTGCGCGTGTGTATATATCAGTAAGTGTTTGTATGTAATCCTAGATGTGTCGGTGTGTGTGTGTGTATGTGTGTTTGTGCGTGTGTTTGTATGTGTGCGTGTGTGTATATATTGCAGTGAGTTCGTATACGAGTGTGGATATATCGGAATGTGTGCGTATTTGTTCATATATACATGCGTAGAAATCAGCGTGTGTGTGTGTGTGTGGGTGGGTGTAATTGTATGTATGTATGTAGGTAGGCAGGTAGGTAGGTAGGTAGGTGTGTATACCTGAAGCGCATACTCGGTTGCCTGACTTTCCGGATGCTGGTCGGCTTACGAGCCGGTCGGCAGGCTGGCTTGAAAGGTGGCTGTCTGACTGGCTAATGTGTAGATTCGAGCTGTAGTAATTATCATTGTTGTTCAGCTTAAGGGGTAGTCTATCAGGGGCATAACTCTGATAATCGATTTCCAGTCGTGCCACTCCCGTTTAATGGTACCAGTATATCTGAATAGTTGAGGCCTTCAATATCTTATAACACAACACGTCCTATTTAAAGTTCAGATCAATGTCATTTCAAAGATATTTTGCTGTTCTTTCTAGCATGCCTTACGGCTAATTAAACGCTTCTCACTCAGGGCTGTATAGATTGTTGAATGACCGATCAGATTTTGACGGTAATTGTGTGTGCTTATGTGTATGTATGTGTGTTTATGAACATAGATACTTACATATCTATCTATCTATCTACCTATCTCTCTATCTATCTATTTACCTGTCTGTCTATCTATCCATGTATCTGTATGTCTGTCCGTCTGTCTGTCTGTCTATCTGTCTATCTATCTCTATCTCTCTTTAAATATACAAAGATATCGTAACCAAGAGGTGACTATCACCTTCTTTTAAAGCCGGTAATATGTAATCTGGGATAACTTTGGCTCTTACTGCATAGCGTTGCAATCGGAGAGACTATACTGCATTCTTGATTTTGGGTCGAGAGAAAGAGTGAAAGTGAGAGAGAGAGGGGTAGAGAGAGACGCGTATATATGTAATGAGTATACGAATGCGAGCAGGTTAAGCGGTACCAGGTTCGATTCTAGTTTAATTATCAACGTTTCTTATATTTCTTAAATGCAATTTTCAGGATCCGGCGCTCTTCTTCAGTGGACACTGGTGGTAGTGATGATGGAGGAGTTCGTTCAGTCTGCGAAGCATGGTTTTAGAACTCATTCCACCACAGTTGTGTATAAAACCAGAGTTTACAACAGGCACCGGCTAAACATCCCACTAAAATGTTATGGGTAACTTTATCCACACGCATACTCATATATGCATATGTGCATATGTGAGGGTATGTGTAACGGGTATGAATGAGTTCGGGTGCAAACACACATACAAACACTAGCATATATATTTTCTATTTGGTGGTTTTGCCTGTTCCAGACGAGACAACTTGTTAAAAATAATCATATACACACAGACATGTATACGTGTCACAGAGAAGATTGGCATTCCGTCGATTGCGACAAGGGTTCCAGCTGATCCACCGAACGGAAGAGCCAGTTCGTGTGAGGCTG
>NC_069005.1:3167267-3169767 GCF_001194135.2 Octopus bimaculoides | reverse complement strand
CGTGTGTGCATGTGTGTGTCTGCGTGCGTGTGTCTTTACGTGTGTCTCTCTTTCTTGAAGTGTATGTTTGTGTGTGCGTGTGCGTGTTTGTGTGTGTGCGTGGGTGTGTGTCTGTTCGTGTGTGTGTGTGTCTGCCTGCGTGTGTCTGTATGTGTGCCTCCCTCTCTCTTTCTGTAAGTGTATGTTTGTGCGTGTGTGTTTCTGTGTATGTGTATGTGCGCGTCTGTGTGTGTGTGTGCCTGTGTTTCAGTGTGTGTGTATGTCTGTGTCTGTATATGTATGTGCGTGTATCTATCTGCGTGTGTGTGTGCATATCTGTGGGTATTTTTGTGTGTGTTTGTGTGTGCGCGAGAGAGATCGCTCGTATGTGTGACACATTGTCAGTGTATTTCCACACACCTGTGCTTATATGTGCGTGTTTGGGTGTCTGTACGTGTGTGTGTGTGTGTGTGTGTGTGTGTGTGTATGTGTGTGTGTGTGTGTGTGTGTGTGTGTGTGTGTGTGTATGCCTGTATTTGTATGCGAGAGAGAGCTTGTTTTTGTATACTTTACTACTCTAGGCACAATGTCCGAAATTTTGAGGGAACGGGGCCAGTCGATTAGATCGACCCTAGTTGGAAACTGGTACTTAATTTATCGACCCCGAAAGGGTGAAAAGCAAAGGGGACCTCGGCAGAATTTGAACTCAGAACATAAAGACATACGAAATACCGCTAAGCATTTCACCCGGTGTTCTCGTTTGTGTACCACGTGTGACATACTTGTCAGTAAATGTGTGCATGTTTGTATGTATGTGTTTGTGTGCACTTCTGTACGTGTGTGTGTGTGTGTGTGTGTGTTTCTGTATGTGTGTGTTTGTTTGTGGGTGCCTCTGTGCGTGTGTGTGTCACAGAGAGAGAGAGAGAGAGAGAGAGAGAGAGAGAGATAGAGAGAGAGAGAGAGAGACAGTTGAGGTGAGTGGTTGTGTATATATGTGTATGCGTGTCTCTCTGTGCCTATGTGTGTTTACTTTTGTTTGTACGTGTGTGTATGTGTTTCTCCCTTGTTGGTCGTGTGTTTTCATTCGTGATTTTGTGCCGGGCAGAGAGAGAGAGAGAGACAGAGACAGAGAGAGAGAGAGAATGGGAGAATAGAGAGTGGGAAATAAAGAAAAAAGAGACAGGCAGGCAGGCAGACAGACAGACAGACAGACAGACTAGCAGATAGATGGAGAATGTTTGTCAACGTCAGTGAAACATGAAATGCCTGCATGTGTATAAGCACGTATCCTTGTATGTGAGCGTGTGTGTCTGTGTGTTTTTGTTGTTGTTGTTGTTGCTGTTGCTACTTGTTGAGCCTGGATTTCTATTCGTGCGCGTAAATGTGTGTATTCATCCTCTCGTATTTCTTTTTGTGTGCGTGTTCATGTGTCCGTGTGTGTAATTGTAAGCGGGTGCATGGCCGTTCATTTTAGTGTGATTGTGTGTGTGTGAGAGTGTTTATGTGCGTGTATGTGTATATGTGTGTGTGTGTGAGAGTGTTTATGTGCGTGTATGTGTACATGTGTGTGTGTGTGTGTGTGTTCGTGTGTGTGTGTATGTGTGTGTGTGTGATGGTATGAATGTATGTATTTGTTTTTGCACCATAACTTTAATGTTTTAAATTTGTGTGTATATATAACTGGCAATATAAACATGTTTATCTCATATAATCAATGCTTGCCTATGCAAGTATCTAGATATGCGTGTGTTTGTGTGTGTGTGTGTGTGTGTATGTGTGTATGCGTGTGTGTTTGTATGTGTGTGACCTATATATGAGCGACGATGAAATTCCATACTTGTGATTATGGCATAATTCTAAAGTTAATAATTGTATATTTGTTATGTGTGCCTGTCTGTGATTTTGGGTTTGTATATATGTCTGTGTGTGTTTGCGTGTGTGCGTATGTGTGTATCTGTGTGTGCATACGTGCGCGTATGTGTGTGTGGTTCTCAATACATATGTTTATCTCAAACTATGAATGTTGTTTGTCCATTTGTGAACACGCACACACAAACACACACACACGTACACACACACACACACACAGACACTTGAAAACACTTGCACACGCACGTATAGATTTATGTCGTCGTTCAATTTCAAAATTTCTTGCCAATAGAGAAAGAGCCGGTTTCTAACCTAGACCCAAGTCACCTTCATTCAAATTTCAACATCAACTACAGGGTATGTATGCATGTATGTATGTATGTATGTATGTATGTATGCATGTATGCATGTATGTATGCATGTGTATGTGCAGATGTGTATGCTTTGTTTTATGTATGTCTTCTCATGCGTATAGTTGCATATATGCATATATGCTCATATATATTTAAATGCTAAACTTGTGGAAAGTTTCACAGATTTTTACTGTTCCGGTGATGGATCGGATCTGTAGTCTACAAATCAGCTTTCTCCTTTCCGGATTTGAGGAGCCTAATTTCTTAAGATTCCATTTAGGCAGCATGTATGTCATTAT
>NC_069005.1:3161972-3167043 GCF_001194135.2 Octopus bimaculoides | reverse complement strand
TGGTGGTGGTGGTGGTGGTGGTGGTGGTTCTGGTGGTGGTGGTGAGCTGGAGTGAAAGGACCTTCTCGATCCAGCGACTAACAAGTCCGATTTTCTGGATTTAGTGCCGAATATCTTCTATCCGCTGGAGGGAGTGTGAACGCTGGCCCGTTGCATGATTATACATTTTTGCCAGCTGAGTGAAGTAGAACAGTATGAAATGAATATGTTTTGCTCAAGAACACAACGCATCGGCTGATCCAAGATTAGAGAACACAATCTTACGATCATGTGTGCAACACAATGACCATTACGCTACGCCGTCCACTCGCCATCCCCTTAGTTTCCTCAATATAGCTAAGTATTTTAGTGTCGATAAATTAAGTACCAGTTGCGTACTAGGGTCGATGTAATCGACTTTCTCTTCCTCGAAATTTGTGCCGTAATCTGAAACTTAAATCCCCAAGCATAATTAAGACAGACAAAAATAGAACGTCCCGTCAAAGCCAACTTGTTTTGAAGAGAATTAAGAACCGTTTGTATAATCTGATTGTGCGGAAAATTTGCACTTAAAATAAGTGTGGAGGTCATGGCCAGAACGCTTTTAACTAATAAACCTTGTGTATAATTGATGAGAGCTAATCCGGGGGTTCAGCATCATCATCATCATCATCAATAATAACATCGCTGCCATGATTATCATTCACAATGGCAACATTAATAAAATCGAAATATTTCATAAGACGTCTTTGTATTCCAAAATAATGGAAAGCCATGGCTCCGTACAAAAGGAAATGCAACAGCAGCAGCTGTAGTAGTAGTAGTAGTAGTAGTAGTAGTAGTAGTAGTAGTAGTAGTAGTAGTAGTAGTAGTAGTAGCTGTTGTTATTGTTAGTATTTTCCTTTGGTCGCAGGTCGTCAGTCATCAATATAAATATAGATAGATGGACAAACATGTATGCATGTGTATATATGTGTTTTGTGTGTGTGAGAGAGAGAGAGAAGAAGAACAACAACAGGAGCAACAACAATAACAGCAACACCAGCAAGAACAAGTTACTTATTCCAGTGTGGTTTAGAGTGCGACGTGGTTTCGATTTGAGGTCGATAAAAGTTCACTCCACTGATGGAGTTAATCTTATTAAAAGAAACATGAAAGTTATTATAAATCTCCCATTTCTCCCCTAGAATTACAAACGCAAAAAAAAAAAACTGTATTAATTATTTATGAAATTGATGTACATCCTCCGTCGCTTTCCACGATGGCAATACAGTAGTTGTATCATATAAGTTACATAACTTTGCTGACATAAAAATAATTTGTTGAAGATTAACGTAAAAATGTATGTGTATTCGATTAGCATAATTTACGTACTCAATCGGCGCGTCGTAATTTGTGATGAGGCTTTAAGTTTTGATAAAGAAATATGAATAGCTGTTTTGAGAATTCAAAATTATTTAACAAGTTGAGTTTTATGAATATATTTCTTACAATAAATATGTTGAAATAATAAAGAATTTGGTAAAATAAATCTGGTGTTTCAAAGATTAACGGGAAGGTTCTACGGAAAGTGATAAATAATATCACTTTAAAATGGAACGTTTTTATAATAAAACCAGCGGAAGTCTCAGGCCTCCTGTTATCAAAGGCCTGAAATATACCGTATTTTCCGGCATACAAATCGAATTTTGTAGACAAAAACTTACAGCCAAAAATAATTAGGTCGATTTATACACCAAGACAGCACTGGATGACTAAAAATTCCTTGTGAAATGCAGTTTGATTTGAAAAGTTAGCACGATGTTTAAATGCTTACTCTGCATGTTTGCAATATTTACTATGTCGACTAATATGTTGGAAAATGCGATAAGAACATCAACAGAATTAAAGTGGTTAGTGATCTTTTCCTTCAAATGCTGTAATTTTTTTTTTTTTCAGAATGTTCCAAATATGTAGCCATAACGGAATGCCTCCGTTGCTCCAACTCTGGTGCACTCCATAGTAAATGATCTTTAGATTGACTGATATCTTGCTGCTATTTCTAGTAGTTGAATCGACCATGTTGAGACTCCTATATTTGCCCAAATAACTGAGATCGACATGCTCTCTTTTCTCTCGCCCTCCTTTCTCTATGTACATATTTCTATCTCTCTCTCATCCCTCTTTATCTTTATCTCTCTCTCTCTATCTTTCTTCCCCCCTCTCTCTCTATATATATTTCTCCCCCCCCCCTCCACCTTCATCTCTCGGACTTTTTCTCCTCACTCATTTCAAACACTTTCCAAAGTCGACTTCCAGAACTTTCGGAGACGTAAATATAATTTATCTTTACCATTCTCCGTTGTACGCATTTGTAAATAATCCTGTGTCGTCGCTTGAATGTATTTTGAGTAATATTTCACTGTTATTTGTTTTTCTGTTTTTTTTTCCCTACCAGGTCAAATGACTACACGGTCGCTCCTATATTTGTGCAGATAATTGCATTTGACATGTGCTCTCTTCGCTGAGTTCAAAAACTTTCAAAAGTTGACTTTCAGAACTTTGGAGACGTACAAATATTTTAGTCGACCAGTAATACGCCCGGTCGATTTAATCGTCTGTCTTTTTTGGTTAGTTCCATCGAGTAATTGGCCTTCTGCCCAACTTTGATATCAGAATAATGGACTCTCACTTTGGCACCGAACCAAATATGTATGTCTAGTTGGGTATATTTGTTTGATTCGATTCCATTACATCTCTGATACTGATTTTATCGACCCGAGAGCGCTTCACTATAATTATGCGTAGGACATTTAATTCTACAATGTTACATCAGTCCATACCGTTGTGGAGGGGAAGGAAGAGGGTGTGGTATTAAATATTGCACTTTTCTGCATAAGTTACGCGTAAATAGTCTAGTGTACAAGTTGAGATTTACATTTTTATTATTTTATTTTGTAATTATTTTCTGTTTCTGTATGTTTTTTTTTGTTTTTGTTATTATTATTTATTATTTTTTTTATTTAATGAAAATACATTGTAATTTAATGATATTGGAAAGTTTCCTAGGGATCCCTTCCGCATGAAGAACTTATAGTTAAGTTACATCCGTAATAATAAGAAAATACATTAAGGTAAATGATACATCTGTTGGAGGTAGGTAAATGAGAGAACTGAATGAAAATCAATCAGTAACGGAAAAAACATACATCTAAGTTTGGCCAGCATAACACTAAACTAAAAAATAAAGTTTTTAAACATTTAGAGTTTCTATTACTTCAATTTGCCCGTCTGCCAGAGACAACACAGTAGACTTTTCTGGAAGGCAATCTGTGACTGCTAAGCAACACTTCCAGGAAATGTATTATTTCTTATCTACTATTGCATAACTTTAATTGATCTATATCGTAAAGCAGAATAATTCTACGTCTGGTTATTTCACTTAAAGACACCGTGAGGGAACTCTCTGGAAATTTCGGTACAGTAGTTTAGTAGTTCGACAGCCTTTCAGGAAGTGTTTTAAAGGACATTCGAAATGACATAGAAATCAAATATTGTAGATGGCTCACTGATGAGTGTCTGGGATCAGGATAACGTTGTATTGCATCACTTCATCTGCTATGCAATCTGCTATACAATATTTACCAGAATTTTCCAGAAATGTAGCTTCAGTAGTCCAGCAGCATCTCCACAAAGAGTTTTAAATCTCATTCTAATTGACGTACGTTTCACAGTTTACCCTGATAAGGAGAGCACATATGTTGACAATATACAGGAAGGAGATCTCTATGAGGTCACACGCTATGCTAGAAAATCCATTATACTCTCACATCAAGCACAATACTTTTAATAACAAGAATGAGATATAATTAGGTAATGAAAACAAGATAATGAAAGCAAGTTATAATAAATGTGCAGATGAACGAAAAAACGTGTGTTCATTGCCCAAACAGGCAGAAAACAGACACAGAACGGCCCAAATTACTCATCAGTTATTAATCACATGGTATTACAGAATTTCACGCGCTATTTGGAACTTTCCTTGTTTGTTTTCTCTCCGTTTGTTCACTTGATATCGGATTTTTCGATCGCCTGTGCATTTACTATTCGTTTTTTTAACTTGCCATTGTGTCCGTTTTTCGTTTATGCATTTATAATACATTTATTTCATGTTATATACACACATATATATATATATATATGTGTGTGTGTGTGTGTGTGTGTGAGTGGGTGTGTGTGTGTGTGTGTGTGTGTGTGTGTGTGTGTGTGTTTGTGTGTATAAGATAAGAAACGAAATGGAGCAACAATTAACAGTCAGAAGTTGATCATTGGTTTTAGAATGTCATAATTTAATTGTAGTTCAAGAACATTTACAGCTGTTTCAGTTTGTCATTTCGAAGTAAATTTTCATTTATGTCGTTCCATCTAACAAACATCGTCAGAATGATTTAGAGTTTATCTGAGGAACATAGATAGGAGAAAAAAAGAAAAGAAAAAGAAAAAGGAAAACGGAAAAAAAGGAAGAAGTTCGTTAAGTTTTTAGGCTTACATTTTTTCGGTTCCACGTGCGTGTACGTTTCTTCAATTAGATGAATCAATTGCGGCCACATTTTATGAACGTGTCCTCTCCGGTTTAGTTTTTCTCACTAATCACCATAACAGAGTAAAGAGCTCATGTCCCCAGGATGGGATCACTGCAGTATTTTAGAATACATGATATCAGTTTGACTAAGTGTCATTGTGTTTGTTTATCTTTCATGGTATGGGGAGGAGTGTAGGAGATAACGATTGCTATACAATAACTCCATTACTTCTTCCAATGGTTTTCGTTTTCCTTCTTTGTAAGCAGTGTGTGGTCTATAATGGTAGGAATTGCCTTGTTTTGTGGCCTTTGTAGAGAATTCTCATTTGTTGCAGACATATTGCAAAACGATTACTGTCCCTCTTACTTTTGTATTGTCATTATTTGTTTTTTTGTTTTTGGCGTTGTGAAGCTAACCCAGGTTCAGCCGGTCTACGAGCAAGGTTTCCACTTGTAGCCATCCGTGTTATTACAACCGGAATTAAAATTAAACATCCATATATGTCCGTGTATATATGCATATATATATAT
>NC_069005.1:3160602-3161747 GCF_001194135.2 Octopus bimaculoides | reverse complement strand
ATATATATATATATACATGCACACACACATATGGCGGTGCGGTGATGATGGTGGCGTTGTGCTTGGCGCTTGCACATACGTTATTGTTGTTGTTATTAGTTCCTTGTTATTTGTTTTAGTTGGTGATGGTCATCTCCTTACTTTTATGTCTACGTGTACGCCAGTTTTGCATGTTTTCTCTTATGTATGCATTCTCAATGCATATAATTGCATATGTAAACATGCTCATATATACTTAAGTAACAAATTTCTGGAAAGTTTTACAGATTTTTACAGTTCCAGTGATGGCTTAGCTTTGTAGTTTTCGAATCAGCTTTCTCCTTTCTGGTTTTGAGAAGCCTAAATCCCTAAGATTGGGATTAAGGCAATGTGCTACATATTCCACTGCCCCAATCATTACCGGTATAAAACTAAACTTGTAATCTGTATGTATGCATGTATGTATATATGCATGCATATATGTATGCATATATGTATGTATGTTTGTATGTATGCATGTGTGAATGTTTTATGTATATATCTGCCTTAGGCGCCTGGCTTAATGGTTAGGCGTGTCGTCCTTGAGCAAGACACTTTATTTCTCGTTGCTCCTGCCTACTCCCCCGGCAAGTATGCGTCGTGCCGGAATTTCAAATGACCAATCATGTCACATACTCGGTCACGCTGAACCCCCCTCAGAGCAACGTTAAGAGTACGCATGACTACAGCGTGATTTGCGTCTTCCATGCTCATTTCGTGAGCTGGCGGTTCCGCTGATTGGATGAACTAGATCACATATCGTCGTAAACGACGGAGGACCACTCTTCTCTGTCTAAACGTACAGAAACATTTGTGTGTGTATGATTACTTACTTGAAGCGTGTGTCTTTATATGTCTCTACTTGTATGTACGGATATACAACGATATTTCTTTGTGTGCGTGTGTGTGTGTATGTCTGTGTGTGTGTATATATGTGTGTGTACGTGCATGTTAATATGTACATGCCAGCATCAATATGTTTGTGTTGGTATGCATATATATCTGTATATATGTGTGTGCGATCGTTTGTTTGTGTTTATATCTACATGTATATAAGTACGAGTGTTTAGAAACGTATGCTTATATGTATATATTATATATATATATATATATATATATATATATAT
>NC_069005.1:3157122-3160286 GCF_001194135.2 Octopus bimaculoides | reverse complement strand
GTGTTTCACTAATTTCTATCAATACAATATAAACACGCGCCATCTTTACGTTGGTGTGGTTAATCGATGTTTCATCAAATCGATACATTCAATACACAAAATTGATTTATTTGATGATCTCAGACCACAAACATTATAAGTTATCATCATCATCATCATCATCATCAACAGCAGCAGCAGCAGCACACCATCAAAACATTTCTCTCCTTTTCATCGTTGTTTTAATAACTCCTCTCACTCCGTCACTCTCTCTTTCCATCTCTCTCCTTTTTCTCTCTTTCTTCTCTACTTGTCCCGTTATCTATGTATCTATGCATCTATGTTTCTATCTATCTATCTATCTATCTATCTATCTATCTATCTATCTATCTATCTATCTATCTATCTGTCTGTCTTTTTGTCTGTCTGTTTCTCTGTCTGTATGTCTATCTTTCTCTGAAAATATTTGTATTTGAATAACACTGATTAGGCAAGGTATTCGGTGCGGAGTCGCGGAGGACGAGACACAGCAAAGTTGAAGTGGGGGCAGGTGTAGTAGAAGTAGTAGTAATAGTAGCATAGTAGTAGTTGTAGCAGCAGCAGCAGCAGCAGCAGCAGAAGTAGTAGTAGTAGTAGTAGTAGTAGTAGTAGTAGTAGTAGTTGTAGTAGTAGTAGTAGTGGTAGCAGCAGCAGCAGCAGTAGTGGTCGTAGTTGTAGTTGTAAATTTTCGTTGCAGATCAGCTGTCATTGAACTGACTGACCTGAGCTTGAAAGTAGTTCGAACCGTTGTACCCTCCCATCTTTCATTTTCAAGCATAGTGTATCAAGCACTCTATTTCCTAAAGCGTCCTAAATAGATTTAGAACTGCGTATCGATCACCCCTCTGTTTTATTTATTTATTTATCTATTTATTTATTTATTCTCTTACGAGCATCTTTCAAAGACGCCTCCTCAATCCTCTATAACCGATTTAGTTCCGGATATCATTTTCCCACGAGTAACTATTTAAATCACCACCGCCGTACTCTATTCAAATACTATGAAAGAAAAGCAATATATATTTTCTACTTCTTTCAGTCATTGGACTGCGGCCATGCTGGGGCACAACCTTTAAGGGTTATTTTTAGTTGAACGATTCGTGTAGTATCTAATTTTCTTTTTCGGACTCTCACGCAGAAACGGTCAATTTACGATTACGTATTCAAACCTAACCAAACCAAACGTACACTGGCTGCCATGCGTTAGTGATGGAGAAGTGCAAACACAAAGAGACAAACACAACAGTACACACACGCATATAAGCACGCGCATACACACACAGACACACACACAGATTTTATCTCCGAGCCGTAAATAGCCGGATGAAATGTCGTTAAGAAATTTTAGCCGACACATTCACGCTTCTGCTAACTGCCTGCTATATATACTTCATCTGAAACCATGCTATTTCCGACAAAAGAAGGCGGCGAGCAAGAAGACTCGGATGTGCAGTGGACAAACTGCTTAGCTACATTTTTCCTGGCTCCATCAAATTCAGCCTTGGTCGACTTTGCCTTCCATCATTTTGCAATTGAGCACTGACGTCGATGACATCGTCAAAACCCGTTTCTACCAACATTGCTGGCTTCGAGCTAAATTTGAAACCATTATTTTCGACACACATCTTCTTCCGGTTCTCTTCAATCCTTGCAAAGTTACTTTTGCGTTTCATCACTTTCGAGCCGTAAAATAATGTTACGCCGGTGTTTGTTACAATCTCGAAGAAGATATTGAAAATTTTCTGGCATTTTTCATTCTGAGGTCTTCTTGGAATTAGTTTGAAAGAGATATGGTTTACCAAGCCTAACATGTCACGCATCTCTGTAGGGACACAATATTTCTTTCCTGAAATTCTGAGAGAAGTAAAGAGAAATATCACCTGGTCGAGGATATGAATGGAATGAGATAGCAGAAAGTAGGTACTTAATGCCTACGAAAAGAAGATTGAGGGTGGGGTGGCAGGAAGAAACTTTGTGGCACTCATTGTAGGTGACATGCTGTGTAGGAGATCTCTAACATTAAAGTTCTTGTTCTTGAGAGACAGATGAGACAAATACTCTTATATAAGCACGTGCTTAGGGTATCAAGGGAAGGAGGGAGCTCCATAGAAATGGTAAATGGTTTGCGGCACAAAAAAATCACTTTAAACTTGCTAAAATAATATTCGGGATGCCTATATCTCTACTTAGTATAGCTGCAGATGTGTTACCTAAGATTAATTTTGAGGATCTGATCAAAGACTTTGCAATTCAAAAAAGCTAGGAGGAAAATTTTCAAATGTAAATAAAATGGAAGTAGACAAAAATAAACATTATTTTCCCTTTTGCTGTTTCGTTTCGTTTTGAAAAAAAAAAATTATTTTATGGTTTGTTATTGTTTAAATTTTGAATTACATAATCTTTTAGAGAGACACCAAAATGTTTTAAGTGCTTAGGGCCTCGATGGGTCTTAATCCGGCCCTGACTGTAGACATTTCCAACTAGATGTGCTGTTCATGGTTTCTCTCTCTCTCTCTCCTCTCTCCATCTCCTTACCTTTCTCCCTCTTTCTCTCCGCCTGATCTCATTTTCTATCTCTCTGTCTCTCTCATATCTCAGTAACACGAACTCACAGTGGGGCTTCTATTTTCTCTCCTCGACCTACTTTCAATAACGGCAAAATAACTCTTCAAACACAACCTGCTGCTCAAAAACCTCAACGACACATTACTTAATGGTTTCCGATTAGGGCATAAGGCCAACATGATCGTGGACAGATCGATGGCCGATACTGGTAACCAAGTATTTTATTTCATCAACCGGAATAAGAGGAAAAAAGTTAAAGCTGATGCTGGCTGGACTTGAAAGCACAAGTTAATGAGTCAGAAGGAAATAGGGCAAAACAGCTACTGCCTTGCTCTAGCAATTCTGCCAGACCGTCGCCCGAACAAGAGTAAACTTCCATGGATGTTGTTGCTGCTGCTGCTGCTACTCCTACACCTACTCCTACTGTTAATAATACTACTACTATCACCACCACAACTACAATTCGGGCCTTATGCCTAGGGAAAAAAGATTATAATTGTTATTATTAATATTGTTGGTGCATATATATATGTATATATATATATATATATATATATATATATATATATATATATATATAT
>NC_069005.1:3153080-3155147 GCF_001194135.2 Octopus bimaculoides | reverse complement strand
ACATTTAAATTTAATTTGTCAAAATATTTTCGTCGCTTTGAGACCGCGACCTGTTCACTGACAAAATTTTGTGCTGCATGTATATATATATATATATATATATATATATATATATATAACAGGCACGTTTCAGATACCGTCTACCAAATCCACTCACAAGTCTCTGGTCGGCCCGAGGCTATAGTAGCAGACACTCTACCGAGGTGCCACGCAGTGGGATTGACGGTGAAGGCGCGTGGTTAAATATAGGTTGAGAGTCTGTCGATCGTAAAGTCATGAGGTCGATTTCAAGTGGCATGTTGTGTCTTTGAGTAAGACACTTTATTTCTCGTGGCTCCAGTCATCTCAGCTGCCAACAATGAGTAGTACCTGTAATTCAAATGGGGGGGGGTCTTGTCCCATTGTGTGTCACGCTGAATCTCCCTGAAGAACTACGTTAAAGTTACGGGTGTCTGTGGACTGCTGAGCCACTTGCACCTTAATTTAATGTGCAGGTTCTTCCACTGACCTATGCGTGTGTGTATATGTGCGTGTATGTATATGTGCGTGTGTGTAGGTGTATGCGTGTGTGCATGTCTATATATATATATATATATATATATATATATATGTGTGTGTGTGTGTGTGTGTGTGTGTATTCGTGTGTGTGTGTTCCTATGTGTGTTTGAATGTGTGTGTGTTTGAGGAGACTACGTTTTAACCGGCTAGAAATAGCAGTAAATCACTCTCACCGTTACCAGTATATCATCGTCTTATAGAAAATATGTAATTGATACATTCGTTCTGACCGTATCGTGACTTAATAACAATAAATGGGAACGTCTCGCCTGGAAGCACTTCGATAGTAGCTTTGCTTAACATCAATTCCTACCTCGGATTAAACCACAACGACACCCAGTACATTTACACTCGGGTGCTAACGCTTACGCGATATTCTAATCTGCATTCTGTACTACTAATCCTATAATATACATAGAGAGAGAGAGACGTAACCGAACGTCTGTTGGTGAGTGTTTATATATTTGTAAACACACTTACGTATAAACACATATGGACGCAAATAGACAAGGGGACAATTATTTCGACATCGTGTCGATATATACCTAAGTATATACATACATACATACATACACACACATAAATATGTATACATATCTTCTATCTTTTACTTGTTTCAGTCACTAGACTGCGGCCATGTTGCAGCACCACCTCGAAGAATTTTTCGTCGAATGAGTCGTCACCAGCACATAACTTTTGTTAACACTGGTACTTATTCTATCGGGCGCATTTGCCGAACCGCTAGGTTACGGGCACGTAAACACCAGCACCGGTTGTCAAGCGGTGATGAGGAGCAAACACAGACACAGACATACACACACACACACGCACACACACAAATATATGTATGTGTATATATATATATATATATATATATATATATATATATATATATATATATATATATATATATATATACGATGGACTTCTCTCAGTTTCCGTCTACCAAATCCAATCAGAAGGATTTGGTCGTCCTAGGGCTATAAAGGAATTTACCTGTCCAAGGTGCCACGCAATAGGAATGAACCCGGAGCAATTTAGCTGGTTATGTATATATATATATATATATATATATGTGTGTGTGTGTGTGCGTGTGTGTGTGTGTGTGTGTATAAACATATAAATGTATGTGGGTATGTATGTATACATACTTCTATTTTTCTACGGAAAACATATGCACGTGACAAAGGAACCGGCGTGGGTGGGTGGGTGGTGTATGCATCGTTATATTTATGTGTGCTTTCTTGAGGCATGCAGATAATTTCCGCGCGGAAATGAATCTTTGGATGAGTCCATACTGGAGCAATAAGGAGCCTATCTATGATTCTTTGGCTCCTTCCTCGTTCTCTGTTTCATCCTCTTTCTCTCTCTCTCTCTCTCTCTCTCTCGTTCTCATGTCACTCTCTCACCCGCTATTTGTCTCTCCTTTTCTCTTTCTGTCTCTCATCCGCTCTATGCTTCCTCTTCTCTCTCTCTCTCTCTCTCTCTCTCTCTCTATATATATATATA
>NC_069005.1:3147871-3152333 GCF_001194135.2 Octopus bimaculoides | reverse complement strand
ATATATATATATATATATATACACACACATGCGGTGGGTTTCTTTCAGTTTCTGTCCACCATCTCCACCCATAACACTTCTGGACGATATTGTTAAAGGAACCATGAAGTTGAAAAGCAAAGCTTCTTATCATATAGCCACGCCTGCACCTACTCAGTTCTTTTAATTTAGAACTTAATTTAGTTATGACTCACAAAATATTACCTTCCCTCTTGTCGTTGTAAGCCTTATACAGTCATTGTAAATATATGCTTCACTGAGGAGGTATAAATACACCGAAACCTGCCAGCAGTAATCACAGGTAAAAGTCATCTAAAGATCAAAGGTATACCTTTAAAATGTGCGTTGCAAACATATAAACACACACACACACACATACACGCACATGCATATATGATGCTTCTTTCAATTTCGTTTATGACTCCCCTCGCGTCGCTGGTCGGCATGAGACTATTCTAGAAGGCACTTGGCCTATATGCCAGTCAGTGGTCTTGAACACAGTACCATGTCATTCAGAAGCAAACTTCTTACCAGACACCCACCTCTACAGGACTCAACATTACGTAAACTTCAACCAAATATTTTAGTCTTTGTAAGAATGAGTTTCCAGATTTTCGCATTGTTTTTAGACTTTTTCATACTTTCTTAAAGGAACCGTGTGAACAGGAAAGATTGATAATAGATGGCGTCGCAACTATGCCATTTCCTCCTCCTTCTCTTTTTCTCTTTCCCTCTTTCTCTCTCCACTCCCTCTGTCACTCTCTGTCTCTCCCTCTGTTTTTCTCGCTCTCTATATCTATGTTTTCTGATCCCCACATAAGAAGACAGTATATATACACACAAATATGCATACATATATGCACACAGACACAAATGTGTATGCATATATCTATGTATATATGCACGTATGTATATATGGTGTTGATACCGATGTCTTATACTGATAAGGATTCCATACACGAAGAACTGCAGACATCGCTTTAAGAATTTCTCACAGTAGTTCTCTTCATTCGTGTTTAATAATGACAATAATAATAATAATAATAATAATAATAATAATTATTATTATTATTATTATTATTATTATTATTATTATTATTATTATTATTATTGTTATTATTATTATTATTATGTTAATCATGGTAAAATTCGTGTACTAAAAATACTTTTCATTCTACTACTACTACTACTACTAGTAGTAGTAGTAGTAGTAGTAGTAGTAGTAGTAGTAGTAGTAGTAGTAGTAGCAACATTGTATTACTTCTCTTTTTTAACGGTATTGCATCTTCAATGCATTTTTCTCCTCTATTCACTATTCCTATCGATATCAATTGTGATTTATATCTGTCTGGAGATCGATATTATAAAGTACCAGCTATCTACTTCCATCACTGTTTTTTCTTCACCCACATATTTTGCACTTAGTGCTAATCTTGGAATCTGTCTATATTCAACGTTTGGTGAGGCTTAATATTTATATATGTGTCTATATGTGTGTGTCTGTACGTATGTATATGTATACACATATATACAAATATATGTAAATATATACATACGTACATATATATTTACACATATATACATAAGTACATATATGTATATATATTTACGTATGTATATACGTATATATGTATGTACGTATGTATAGACAGACAGACAGACAGATAGATAGATAGATAGATAGATAGATAGATAGATAGATAGATAGATAGATAGATAGATAGATATACGCATTCATGTACATATATTCATTATATTCATGTATATTTATATCTCTGTATTTGTGCGTGTGTATGTATATGCGAGTGCATATATATGTATATGTATACATATAATTAGCTACTTTCAGTTAAGTTTCGGCCAGAATTGGAGCAGACGACAAGTGACATAATAGTTACCTCCAACCTCGAACGTTCATAAAAACGGTGAACAGAAAGCCAACACAACATATGTACGGTGGAAAAGTTGATTAAATAGATTAGAGCAAGTCCAAAATACATTTCTTATATGAAAAATTATAGGGAAGTGTTTTAATTTTCGGGTAAGGGGACGAAGCCAAACATCCTGCGCCTATGTATGAAGGTAGCATACTTATATTTCTGTATATATATATGAATAAAAAGACGGGTTTGTCTGTACAAATTCGAGCAATACTTTTGAATATTTAATTCGATCAAAACTGTTTAAATATTTAATGTCAAGCGAATTACATCCCCAGAATTAAATACGATGAATTATATTCACAATGACCCAACATCTCCAGTTTTTCAAATAAGTAATGCAGATCTTGAAATAAGACCAGCAGTTCACTGAAACATCATTTACAATGCAGATTCGTGTAGATTTTTCCGCCAAGGATGGACCATTTTATGCTAAAGCTGGTCGCAATAAATTCTCTTAATACATGGATATTGTGCTAAATCACATATGTTCATCAATTAATGAGTATGATGATAAAATCTGCGCTTTAAATCAATTCCCAGCTATTCTGATGCATGTGTTAGCGAAGCTATTAAGGGGGTATTTGTTTACATCAACATAATTACATGTAGTAGATGAGATGTTTTATGGACATTGCAAAGCCTTTCACGGCGGAAATAGTTAATTAAGTTTAGAATATATTTTCAACAGGGATAGCTAATATTAATTAGGTTGCCATTGAAAGAGTTGAACTTTTTTATGTGTTTTTTTTTCTAAGGAAATGAACAGTAATTTAATTTAATACGTTTTGCAGTATATATTCTTAGAGTTGTCGATGTGTGGAATAAAGTTTGCATGTCAACCACATTGTACCTTGTTCAGTTCCCCTAAGAGGCATCAGGGACAAGTGTCTTCTAGTATACACCCGGGCCGAGCAAAGTCTTGTCGGTGGATTTACTAGGCGGAAACTGAAAGAAGCTTGGCGTAATATGTGTGTTTGGGCACGTGCGTTTTGTCTTTTCGTTTCTCCTCCAGCACCGCTTGACACACTTTGTTTTTGTTTTTATTTCACTGATACTTAGCGGTTTGGCATAAAGAGAGTGACATAACGAGTACCAGATTTTGAAAACTATAGGCACTAATATCGATTCATTTCGACTACAACCCATCAAGGTGGTGCCCCAGCATGGCCGCAGTCTACGACGGAAGCAAATAAAACATTGAAGATGTTATAAGGATTGAACTAAAAATTTCGTTTTATCGCAAAATATTTACCTCCATTTCGATTTGAAACCCTTGAAAATACGGTCCAATATTAATTGTTTACATCAATACCACCAGCCCCCAAGTGCTTAAGATGTACTTGCTTCATCCGTCCCGAAAGAACGAAAGGAAAAATCGTTCTCGGCGGAATTCAGAGAACGTAAAGACGGACGAAATGCCGCTAAGCATTCCGTCCGTTCTGCTTACGATCCTGCCCTCTCGCCACCCTCACCGCCCTTGCGCCCTACGCGACTCCTTATGACAGTCTGTTCTAGTAAAGATCTCATTATAATAATGGTTTAAAATACGCCACAAGGGCAGCAATTTTGGAGGAGGAAATGAGTCGATTCCATCTACCCCAGTTCGTCACTGGTAATCATTTTCTCAACCACAAAAGGATAAACGGCAAAATCGATTTCGTAGGAATTTCATCTCAGCACGTTGTGTTTATTATCCTGCTAGCGTGCCTCCCTCGCCGACCTTGCCGCCTCAAACGACTCCTTACGATAGGCTTTACTACGAATGGCCTCATTATAATAATGAGAGGGAGTAATATATGTTATCTTATCTGACGAAAATACAGATGTGCACTTATTAGTATTAGAGATTAAATTTCTCAGATATTCGAAACGTAACTGAAATTTCTATTAAAAAACCTGGCATGTTTAATTAGATCTTCGGTAGGACGAAACTTATTTATATCAGACTTTACCATTAAGTTTGAAAAGATGGAATTTAAGACACTCATGCACCACGTTACGTAAGCGTTGCGTTTTCAACAACCGTGCTATATGTTGGTGCTTCGTGAGGCGAAACCTATTTTCTTGTTACGAGGAAGTGAATAAGATTTATATATTACGGAAATTCCACGTTACGAAAATGTTTTCATGTTGCAATGTTTCCGGATATCAGAGACATGTCGTTATATTCAGTGTGAAAGCCATTGAAATTGAAACGTAACGGTAAAAAAGATTTCTTCAATGGCACACGCACGTTCAAAACACACACACACTCAAAACCAACATACAGAAAGACTCATACACGTAAAATCGCGCGCACGTGAACACATACAGCTATAAACACAAACACACACACGCGCGAACACACATATGTAAACATACAAACATACACACATGCATACACATACACACTCGCAACCACATGCGCACATTCACACACAAACACCTGAACGCACGCACACAAATACACACAGTCATATATATATATTTATATATATATATATATATATATATATATAAGGTTTTTAACTTAATCTCTA
>NC_069005.1:3144651-3147002 GCF_001194135.2 Octopus bimaculoides | reverse complement strand
TATATATATATATATATATATATATATATATATATATGGCAGAGACAGAGAGAGGCACTGGAGGAAAGGAGAAAGATCACGCGAGCAGGCATTGCGCTTACGTAATAAACACAGAACAGAGAGATATAACGAAAAGAGGAAGATAGGTAACAGTCTGAAAGGAACATAACATCAGTAGTGTTTGAGGAACGTGCGAAAGGTGAAAGAAGCAAGGCCAGGCTTTTACATCGCTACAAAGAAATCTATGAAGTTAGTTCACTGACATCGTTGCTGTTATCTGGAATCCAGGCAAATTTGCCACGGTTACATGGAACTGACCTATAAACGCCCATATACACAAGAAACACACACGGCCAAAAGTACCTACTCACATTTACATAACTAACTATCTATCTATCCATCTGTCTCTGTCTCTGACTCTCTCTTTCTCTCTCTCTCTCTCTCTCTCTCTCTCTATATATATATATATATATATCTTCATACGCACAATTAGTGAGAAATGGGATTTCAGTCACCAGGTCGCGGATGTGTCAAGAATATCTTTGCTATGCAATCGGATATCCGTTAATTTTATAGAAAAAAAAAGAAAAAAGAAAGATATTTAGGCCAAAAAGAAACATTTAGCTATTTTTATGTTTTTGATATTTGAAATAACTCTTTATACCAATACAAGTCTCTTTCTTTCGCTCTCTCTCTCTCTCTCTCTCTCTCTCTCTCTCCCTCTCTCTCTCCCTCTCTCTCTCTCACCTTCTCTCTCTCTCACCTTCTCTCGCTCTCACCTCGTCTCTCTCTCTCTTTCTCTCTTCCTATATATTTTTGTCCTTTATATATGTACACATGTGTGCATGTTTGCATGTAATACTGTCTAATTGTCTAGCAATTTGATGTATATATTGTACTATAGAAATATGTGTGTAAAATATACATTTATATTTATATGTTTATACATATGTATATAAGTATATATACGTAAATACGTGTGAAGGCGCAATGGCCCAGTGGTCAGGGCACCGGACTCGCGGTTTCGATTCCTAGACCGCCTTCGAATTCATAATTCTTAAGTGTCATTTTAAGTAATACCATATGAATATGTGAAATTGTTACCCAAATACTTGTGAGTGGATTTAATACACAGAAGCTAAAAGAATCCTGTTGTATATATGTGTGTATGTGCATGTGTGTGTGTGTGTGTGTGTGTGTGTGTGTGTGTGTGTGTGTGTGTGTGTGTAATCGTGTTTGTTCCACCCCCAACATCGCTTGTCAACCGATGCTGATGTGTTTACATCTCTGTAACTTAACGGTTCGGCAAAATAGTAACCGATAGAATAAGCACTGGTATCGATTTGCTTGACTAAAGGCGGTGCTCCAGCATGGCGGCACTCAAAATCCCCATAGACTAGCGGTTCGGCAAAAGAGACCGATAGGATAAGTACTAGGATTACAAAGAATAAGTCCTAGGGTCGCAGTCAAATGACTAAAACAGATAGAAGAATAAAATAATAAAATGCATTCAACAGGTATGATGTCGCTTAATTTCATAGGGAGATCTGCACGAATTGATCAACCTATTCATGAAGCAGCTGTAAAGGAGTACCTGCATGCAGATGTGCTTGAACTCAAGACCACATAGTTGCCAAGGAAGCTTCTTAACAAAACAGACAAAACTGCGATTGCAGAACCATGTCTGCGTCTACATAAATATCCACTTACTCGTATACACACGCACATTTACAAATATATATATACACATATACACACACGTTCAGACAATTACATAGCCATTCAGATTAGGCAAAGTTAAAGTGTAACTACAAATTAGTAAGTTTAAGATATGCAATATATAATTATTAATGACGAATGTTGGTTGAAGATAAAACGACATTTATAAGGTTCTTCGTTAATGAACGAAGCGCCTCTGGATGATTGCATATGAAAATATAACAGAAATTAATTGCAGAAAATCATTAAGAAGTTAGTTTAGTAAATATATTTAAACGACTAGAACACTAGAAATATTCCATTGATTAATACAGTTTTACGTTAATCTAATCAACTAAAATATATAGAAGAAAGTTCTGCATAGTTAAACTGTAACTCTGTGAAATACGAGCAGATTTGTGTGTTTAGTGTATAATGGAGGTGTGTGGTTTAAGTGTTAGTACTCATAATCGAAAGATTGCGGTTTCGATTCCTGGACGGGCCATGCATTGTGTTCTTAAGCGAAGCACTTCAGTTTACGTTCCTCCAGCCAATGGCAAAATTGAACAATCTTGCTATAGACTAGCGACCCTTTCGGGAGCGAATATATATACACACACACACACACACATATATATATATATATATATATA
>NC_069005.1:3143424-3144350 GCF_001194135.2 Octopus bimaculoides | reverse complement strand
TATATATACTTGAAATTTACGAAAAAAAACAAAACAAAAGACGACGCTTGACAACCTATTGTAGTGTCTTTACATCTCCGCAAACTAGCGGTTCGGCAAAAGAGAACGATATAATAAGTACTAGGCTTACAAAGAGAAAGTCCTCCGGTCGATTTGCTCGACTAAAGGCGGTGCTCCAGCATGGCCGCAGTCAAATGACTGAAACAACTAAAAGAGTAAAAGAGTATGTATTTATGTGTGTATGGCGCGGAGGAGTATGTGTGCACGTCTCTGTGTGCGCGCGCACTTTTGTGTCCCTCTTCGTTCCACAAACCAGTGACTGACAAACAACACAGGTTGTTAGTCACTGTTTTGTGACCGACAAACAACACCCAGTTGTTAAGCCAAAAGTGAGATTGAAACAGGGAGAAAGAATACCAGAGAGAAAGAGAGAGAGAGAGAGAGAAAAGTGCTTTATGAATTTTGCCTCTTGCAGCAATATTAGAAAAAATATTTTTTTAAAAATTAGCCTAAGTACCGCACAGCTGGATCGAACTCGCAACTTAACTGATTACAATATGCTTCGACAGGTTTAGACTACAACTAGACAACAGCTGCGCAGAAAACTATACAGCAGAAATACATGGAAGACATAACTTCAGACATATTTTACCGAGGAAAGATAACGAAAGTAGCCACAATGAATCCTATCCAAGAATACATACATCACACGCTTTTTCCAGTGACGTTTATTCAGTAGATCACATTTTCCAACTTGTCAACATTAAAATACTCTGTTTTATGTCGTATACGTTCGATTTGATAGAAATTATGTTCATCGTAAAATCATATTGGCTTTCGTTTTAACATTTATCATATATGGAGTGACTAATAAATTAACATACTTACACATACAACTATGTATATATATATATATATATATATAT
>NC_069005.1:3134383-3142985 GCF_001194135.2 Octopus bimaculoides | reverse complement strand
ATATATATATATATGTATGTATGTATGTATATATACATGCATACTAACATACATACACACGTACATACATACCCACACGTATACGCTCTCGAGGGTGTGACATATTTTTTCTCTCTATGTCTTGCGTTGTGTAAATGTCATTTTCATATCTACCAGCCTCGTTCTCATTCTTGTTTATTCGTTTCTTGCGCACCGTTTGCTAATATAAACGCTGAGAGTGTTTCTTGACCGTCACTGTCGAATTTTATGTTAAAACCAAGCGAATTTATCTCTACATTTTACACGTTTTTACTTGGTTCTCTATCGCCCTGAAAACATCTGATAACTTTATAACTATGTATCATTGCACATATGTTTTTATACATGTATCTCTCTCTTTCTCCTTCTATTTCTCTCTCTCTCTCTATATATATATATAGATAGATAGATAGATAGATACATACGTAATTGCGGGCGTGTGCCTGTACATGATTGTATATAAGTTGCTGTGTATTTTACTATGTATGTATTCCCCTATGTGTGTGTATCCATGTACATGTATGTCTGTCTGTGCAAACATAGCTGAATATTTTATAGGTTCACTGCGTTATGACGTGGTTGCAATTTCAAAACCACTCTGCAGCACTTTTTAGAAGTGGTTATGCGTCCGCAAACGGTCGGATGGCATCGTGAATGAAATTTCGTGTAGGACTTCTTCCTGAACGTCGGTGTATCACCAAACGTCTTATTTCGACTTTATTATATCTCCCTAATGGCGAATATGCTGCACATTCTGATTCAAGCTGAAAATGCTTGTTCACATATGTATATAGAAAGCGGAAAACAAAATATTTACTGAATTGTGCTAAAGTTATCCAGGCTTGATACTAAGTGGCATTAGTTTTAAATACCGGTTTTAATAAAGTTAATATAATATATAGAGAGACGCAGAAAGGTAACAGTTGTCACATACTATCTCAGAGAAAACTCTGAATGACATTTTTGAGTTAAAAACAGCGCTTTGCTGTACACAGTTGGATAGAATGAGACGGCGTGTCGATCTGATTTGGTCTCCTCAGTGACGAACAACCAAGACTTCCTGACCGAAGCCGAAAATGTTTGTTCTAATATGGACAGCGGTAAACGAAACTTGCGCAGTGCAGTGAGAATCTAACTTGACTAGAATTGAATTGATATACACATATTAGAAACAGACGTAGGGTAAAATATCGACGAGAATAATACATGTACAAAGAAAATAAATTAATACTTATACTAAAAAAGAATAATAAATATATAAAGCCTGAAGGAAACGGTATTGCCAGTGTGTTCTTCAATGAAGCAAGCAAAACAAATCGAAACATCGTTTCGTGATTCATCGGTGCTCTGAACGAAGTTTTCTGCTTCAAGGAGGCAAACTTTTTGAGGGCCCTGTATATTATAAACAGGCATTATGGAACCGTATTTGCATAATTCATCCTTTAAATCTATTTATCTTCATCGTAAAACATTTTTATGAGATATAAATATTTGCACGCGGCAATAACTTTGCTAGAAGTGTGAAAACATCTTGGTTCATTCGAATTCAACAAACGAAACAACCCATGATATGAATGATTATTAATGTCGACAACATTTCAGTCTCTCTCTCTCTTGAGGGATTTATTTCAGGATAAATAAATACGGTTCGATTACGAGTCATTCAGGAAGAGTACAACTTCTTTGACAAGGTGAAATACTGACCTGAATCTCTTATCTCCGAGAGACTATGCGATGCAAACAGCCACATTACTGTGTTTCTTTAAAATATAATATTGTCCACATAGAGTCAGATCTACAGAGAAAAGATGTGTTTAAGCATAAATAGGAATGAAACCACATCAAGGAGGGTTACAATGAAGCCAATATGGAGCATCTCATTATTTACAGCGAACAATTGGCATAACACATGTTTCCGGGTTCAGTCCCTTCGCGCAGCACCTTATAGCCTCCAACGATAATCTCGAGCCGACTAAAGTTTTCTGAGTGGATTTGGTAGACGGAAACGGAAAGAAGACCGTCACACACATCTATGTGTATGTATGTATGTATGTATGTATGTATGTATGCACGTACGTATGTATGTTTGTATGTATGTATGTATGCATATATGTATGTATGTGTCTTTCTGTCCGTGTGTTGTCCTCCATCACCGCTTGACGGCCGAAGATGGCCTGCTTACGTCCGCGTAACTTAGCGGTTCGGTAGGATTAGCATAAGGCTTTGAAAATAATAAGTACTGAGGGTTGATTTGGTCGAGTGAAATTGTTCAAGGAAGTCTCCTACCATGGCCGGAGTCTAATGACCGATACAAGTATTAGAACAAAATATATGTTAGATATGTATATGCTACTCACGTTCCAAATATTTTCTATAGAGATTTTCCCGTATGAATACTGTATAATAATGTATTCTGACTAATCTCTCTCTCTCTCTCGCTCTCTCTCTCTCTCTCTCTCTCTCTCTCTCTCTCTCTCTCTCTCTCTCTCTCTCTCTCTCTCTCTCTCTCTCCCTCTCTCTCTCTCCTCCGTTGTGCAAATTTCTTCTGTATTTCACCATTTTAGCATTATACGCTCTCTACACTTCCAATCTCTGACCCAGAGTCATAGCCTGTCATTTCCCATGTGTCCCCAAAACCATCCACTATATTTCTTACGTTCTAATATAAATCGACGATCCCCTAAGAACCTAAACCGCAACACACGCAATGTTTCATAAGAAAATAATATTTATGTCTTTAACACTTCCCACTTTTGCACTGGAGTTACTTTCCACTCATCCCTTTAATCTAGAGTGTATTGAATTCCAAAATAATACAGAAGGAAATCTAACCTACCTCAGTTGCTCGCTGCTAAAGGGTATGACCCTTTATCTTCTAGCCACCACTACGTTTGTACATATGTATATATATATATATACAAACATATACATGCATATATGTAACTCTGTCTCTCTGTCTCTCTGTCTCTGTCTGTCTCTCTCTGTCTCTCTCGGTCTTTATGTATATTTGCATATTCTGAGGAAGGCTAGCAGGGCGAAACTGAAGAACTGCTGTCACTAACTCGATGAAAAAAGATAGTAATACTTCAAGTCAATGGTAAATTGTTGCATCGCTTCTTAGCGTAACGCAAAAATACATAATACATATGTATAAATATGTGTGTGTGTATGTATACATATCTATATATATACACACTTCCATACATATGTATATATATATATATATATATATATATATATATAATTATATATACACAATTATGTATATATTTCTATATATACGCACATTCACATTCATATACATATATGTCTATATACGTATGGTATATATCGTGAACGAGGTATGCGTATGTATGTATTTTTATTATAATCAATAACAAAGAATATGATTTCATTCTTCGAATACAAACGACGTTAAAAGTCTTAACCTTTCAAACAGTAAAGATTTCAATCTTGTTTATTCTTTAAGAACCATCATCACCGTGACTACTATTACGATGACGACGACCTCCTCCACCATCATCATCATAATTATCACCGTTATTATTATTTTTGATTTTTTTGTTTTTCCTTTTTACCATCGTCTTTTTTGCCTTTCATGAATGTAATTCTTTGTAATAACAGTTTGGAAACGGCTTCATTTCAATTGATTGACCTTGACATTTCAGTAAGGTTGCCCTTGAAATTTCCAACTTCATAATACCGACAGGGTCACCAATATATCGATTGGTTAATTGAAAAGTGTTGGAGTTGACGTTGGCGATAATAGCTGCGATGGATGTTGGGGGATGTGTTAGTCTCAGATATTCAATGAATATTTCGCATCTGGAATAACACAGCACCTTATTCAGGCATTAGACAATGAAATACAAATCTACAGCAGACACTCATATATACATACACACACATATGTATGAGTATATATATATGTGTGTGTGCATGTATGTGTGTGTGTTTGTGTGCATGCATATGTATGTAGCTATCGAAGTATCCATCCATCTCTTTGACTGTCTGTCTGTCTATATATCTATCTATCTGTCTGTCTGTCTATCTTTGTCACTAGATACGTATATATATATATATATATATATATATATATATATTGTGCGTGTATATATATGTGTGTGTATTAATAGAAATATTACATTTCTAAATCTCCCAGAGAGAGGTATGCAGTAACAATACTATAAAGTTATGGCTTGTTGCCAACTTAATGTGGCAGTCCCAGGATCGGGAAGAATGTTACTGTTATTTAGCCCCAGGATACACCGTTTCTAGTTGGCTACGCGACACAAGCGTCCTGTGTCCTGAAGTACGTCATCAAGATTCGTCCTGAAGTTTTCAAGGATTCGCTGGGTGGAGATGCTTATTTCCCCCGAGGTCAATATAATCGATTGGTTCCCTGGCTCATTTGGCATTAGAAGAAAGGATTATTATAACGGCAAACGGGGTCGATAAAATAAATAAGAGTTAAGTACTGGGGTCGATGTAATCGACTACCAAATTTCAGCCAGAACCAAATTTCCGGCCTTGTACCTGTAAGAGAAAAAATAATTAAAAAGGATTGTTAAAGCGGTATCTGGCAGAATCGTTAGCACGCCGGACTAATTGGTTAGCAGTATTTCGTTCGTCTTTACCTTCTAATTTCAAATTCCACCGAGGTCAGCTTTGCCTTTCGTCTCTTCGGCGTCGATGAAATAAGTAGCAGTTGAGTCCTGAGGTTGATATAATCGACTAAGTTCTCCCCCTAAATTTCAGCCTTTGTGTCTTTAGAAGAACAGATTATTAAAGCGGCATCTGGCAGGAACATTAGGCCGCTGGATTAAATGATTAGCGGCATTTCGGTTCAGATTCCGCCTAGGTCGATTTTACCTTTCATCTTTTCAGGGTCGATAAAATAAGTACCAGCTGGCACTTGGATCAATCTCATCGATATACCCCTCCTCCGAAATCACTGGCCTTGTGCCGAAATTTGAAGAGATTATTTCATTTATTACTTATTGTAATTTCTCTTCAGTTTTAACAAACTATTTCGATTATTATCTCATCCGCTAAATAATTTACTACAAATATTAATTGTCTTCCGGTTTGTTTGTTTCAGTTTCTTTTTAACTTTACGCTTTGTTTTAAATATTTATTGCTACTTCATCACAATGTCAAACGTATCAGTGTAAAATCGGACATTAACAAAAAATCTTCGGCACTAAAGAACGATTTTATTATTTTTACGGTAAAAGATTGTAAAATTTCGACAAACAATCGAAAGAAAAACAGATTCTCTAAAGTAAACGGATACCTGAAAACCTCCTGCCAAAAAGCCTTTTATAAACATATAAATGAGTAAAGAGCGGAATGTAAGGATTTTAATGATACCAAAACCAACATGTGATGGATTCTACAACTATTAGTGTTTCTAATGTAGCATCATTACTTCTGGGAAAAATTACAGATCTCCCACTCAGTATTCAAACAAAGTTTCCAAAATACGTTAAAGTTGGTTGTGCGATGAAAATCTTCAGTACCTGAATTATAACCAAATAGTACAGGTTTCGATCCCCCATCGCACTGCAAATTTTGCACGTGGATATTTTTTTTTTTTTTTTGGTTTTGATGATTAAATTTAAATAGTTATTATAGTCCATTGTTCGAATTATAGTGCATTCTTGTGTCATTCAAAAGATTTTATTATTTACAAAGAACACACAATGCTTCAAGCGAACTACAATGCTGTATAATTTTTTTAAATTTTATATACTGTTTTTTTTTTTTTCTACTCTAACGAAGTCGCCTGAGAAAATTTCGAACACAGATCCTAGCATACTGAGAAAAAGGCCGTCGCGGGACGTGTTGCTTGGATACACGTGCATTTCTATTTCTTCACTTTTCTTCCTCTTATAGTTTGTTTTCTTCCATTTCTTTCAGAAGAAGAGTGAATACTCGAAGAGGAAAAAAGATTTCCTTTTTTTTCTTTTCCCACTTCTTGACCCTCGTCGTTGTGTTGACGTTTTTTGCATTGTATATATGTGATATATATATATGATGTGCGTGTGCGGTCGCGCGTGTATGTCGTAAAACATCGCGAATGCTACTTAAACTTCGTCGCAAATAGGGCTTTTTCGAAACGTCTCTCTACGTCAATTACCACCTGTGGATATTCTAGATGTTGTATGTGCATGTGTGTGTGTGCTGGTGGTGGTGAGGGGGTATGTGTTTATATTACACATCGATACATGGATTACGAACGAGACTAAGAGAGAGAGAGAGAGAGAGAGAGAGAGAGAGAGAGAGAGCGAGAGCGAGAGCGAGATATAATTATGTTGGAGCATCGGCGTGTAGCGGCCGCTGAGTACAGGGCGATATAACTAAGTACGTGAAAAAGTCAGGACTGCGGTCGATAAAATGTATTAAGGCGTTTGGAAACTTTACCGAAGCATGAAGATTGTTCAATGTGAGAAAAACTGAAAATAATAAAACAACATAGACTCCAGGAAACATAGTTTTATGTGGAATATTATAGTACCTGGATAGAGAATCCCCTCCAATTTCGCGATTGGGTGGACATAACATCAGTCGAGAAAATGCGAAGAACGATATTAAAACCAGAATTACTTCTACTCTGAATATAAGTTGACGAAGTATCAGAATTGTAACAGCCTATAATCAAATATTTGGCAATATTTATTCCTTCAGTTTGACTTCAATTCTAGGCTTTAATCCTTTCAGGGCTGATAAAATAAATTACTTTTTCCTTGGCGGTGGATTCGGGTAGATTAGGTGCGTTGGAGTTACTGCTTTAGGGTAGAGAAACACAAGAGATAGAACTTTTAGACATAGATGGAATGGGTGTGGACAGTCAGCTAAATCAGGGTGAAGCTAGTACGAATCAATACCTCCAACATCAACGAGAAGAGGAAATTGTCGGTGATATTCGATGACACAATACTATCTACACATTAAACGTATTATTACCATTCCTTCTGTGAAAGCGTTAAAGGGAAGTAAAGTTGTTGGTTTTTTTTTTTATTGCTGCTTCTACAAATATATTTTGTCTTTACTTCTCCTTGATTTAACTTAATTTACTATTCCCCCGATAGACAACGTATTATAATCTTTCACTATTGTATTCATCTTCAGATATTTAATCACATAGATGTGCTTGGCGCATTACTATTAGGTATTTGAAATATTGGAAATAAGTCTATCTGTGGCTAGAAAATATCACCCACGAGATTGAAAACATTACACCATTCAAACAAACAAACAAACAAACAAACACACACACAAACACAAGCACGCACACACACTTAGGTATACACACACTTAACACACACATACATAAAAGGATATTTGGTTATATATATATATGATCTTTATTTGCTACGGAAACAGCTTTAGTTCCAATCAGCAACCTATATATCATATTTAAAAGATATATAATATTGAAAATTTCTAAGTTTCAGAACTTGACAGACGATTTTTCGAGACGAATGTTGCAGATATATTTTCAGAACACTGCTGTTAGGGCTGGTTCTTATACATTCTTCAGTTTCAAGGTTTTTTTTTGTTTTGTTTTTTTGTCACTTGCTTGGGGTGGTTGGATGATCTATTGCGACTGCTATTCTCATCTGATTTATGCTGTTTATTTTTCTCTTCAGCATCACCACCATCTTTCCTAGCAAGGTGTACTGCTACGGTCTCCCAAATTGCAAATTAGTGATTTTTTGGAGTGCTTGTGCAGTACCGATGCTTCACATGCAGCCGAAATTGCACTGAAGGTGTTTTGAAATACAGTGTCGACGCTCCGGAATCGTGAAATTCAAACAAATTTGGGCTTTGCATCTCATCACAGACACCAATTCCAGTTTGCTTTGTTCTAGTCAAAGCGATTGGTTTGGAGGTGGTGGTGTTTCTTGTTTCTCCCTCTAAGAGATAGATCGGCAATGATCACAGCATGATTGGAGTCGCCTAGAGGTTCCTTCGTCGTAGCACTGATAACAGTTTCAGCAATGGTGGTAAAGAGCAGGTGGAATATGTAGTTACGTCTTGTGGGGGAAATGACTGCTTGGGACCAGTTTGCATCCAACAAAACATCAAGGACAGTAGAAAATTACTATTTGTAAATCTCACAACGAAAGATAGTCAGCAACAGTACGTTGGAGTAAAGAACGTTTGCCAACATAACATGGCAGTCCTGGTTTCGAAAATATAAGGACAGAGATCGTGTCGTATAGCCAGCTGGAGATGAGGTTTTCTGGGGATAAATTACAGCAACATTCATCCTGAACCAGGACTGCCATGTTATGTTGGCAAATAATCTTTACATCAAGGAAATTGTCTGCACTTTGCGACCAACGAAAAGTTTCCCAATGAATTTCAGGGTAGTTGAAGTCACCAGTAATGAAAAAAACAAGTGGTTGTTTTCCTAGATGTGGCCCTGAGGACCAACCAGACTTAGTTAATCGTGTAGGCGTTTCGGGATTAGAATGGTATAAAATTCATTTCCTTCTTCATCTTCAGCATGGTATTCTAGATTATAAATTTGAAAATGCTGATACATATATATATATATATATATATATATATA
>NC_069005.1:3133108-3134189 GCF_001194135.2 Octopus bimaculoides | reverse complement strand
ATATATATATATATATATATATATATATATATATATATATATACAGACACACACAGAGAGGTTGGAGAACTATCATCTATGCACATCAGAGCATGCTCGATTTATTCCTGCAACGAAAATGCCAGCGTTGAGGAAATTCTTTCAAATACTCCTCCTGTCCTTCAAATTGCAAGACACGGCATGTCACTCTATTGCAATCTATGTAATTGCATTCTATATACTGAATTCCGAAATACAAAAATCCACTTCAGAGAGAGAGAGAGAGTGAGAAGGGGAAGTAGGAAGAAAATAAACCCTAAGCTTAGTAGTGCATTATATTGTAGTCCTCTCTGGGAATGCTTTAACTCTAGACAGGGAGTCTGCTGGAAAAAAACTAAAACGCTGGATCCTTTTCATTGTATTCGGATTCACGTATTGTGAATCTGCGAGAGATTCTTTCATAGGCAAGAATTATTCATTCACGCTTTGGCGGCGGTGGACTGTTACTGGGAGGGGCGGCATAACAGTATGCCACACACACTCACATATAAATATATATATATATATATACGTAAAATATTTTCGTATATTGTGTATAGCATTTTACGGTATAATTCAATAAATGTATATCGTACAGGCACACACCTATATAAATACATCATAAACACATACACTGATACGCATATGTTGACATACTAATACACACACACACACACACACATACACACACTCACCCACACACACATACACACATACACACACACACACACACACAGGGAAGCACATTCACGGGTGTACACATATAGAAACTATAGCAAGTAAACATATATACACATATGAAGAGATAGGTATATGCAATAATAGGTAGATAGGTACTAATGCACATATAAAATATATGTTGGTGTTTGTATGTACATTATATATATATATATATATGTATGTATGTATACGCATGTATATGTGTATTTATGTATATATGTATGCATATATATACATGTATATATATACATATATATACATGTATGCATATATATACATGTATATATATATATACAGACATATATATATATATATATATATATATATAGGTATATATATATAT
>NC_069005.1:3129929-3131135 GCF_001194135.2 Octopus bimaculoides | reverse complement strand
TATATATATATATATGGATAGATAGATAGATAGATAGATAGATAGATACATAGATACATAGATAGATAGGCAGGTGTATAGGTAGATAGGTAGGTAAGTAGGTAGGTAGGTAGGCAGTTAAATAGTTAGTATTAGGGTCGTCTCTACAGATATTCTATAGAGCTGGTGAGGCCAGCTCTGTTGACGCAAACTGGTTCGCATTCATCGTACTCCAAACGTAATCCTATTAGACCAACAAGTTCTTTTTTATTTCTTTCTTCTTGTTTCCCATTAAACAATTCTGATAAAATTGACGCCATTTTTACATATATATTCATACATACTCACACACGCATGTGTGTATATTTGTGCCTATATGCATGTGTTCCTCTGTGTGTGTGCACATATATCTATGTGCATGTGTTCCTTTCAACTAGTACTACGCAAACAAACTGAGAGAAGGTAGAAATTAAATTGTAATATTTATATCGTATTTGTTATAAAAATTCACTTCCAGATAAATATCTACCTAACAGCGCTGCACCATGCAACAGTGATGTATGAAAGACTGTAAAGAGATGAATCAATTATGAAAACATGGAGGTAGATTTCAAATTATATACTCTATTATAGAGACAACGATATCTAGTCTGGACTCCAAGACATATTTCTATAATTCATGAATTAGTAATATGCTTGTTTCTTGGAATTTAGATGGAGAAGTCTTTAAACAATTGTGCTTGGCTCGACAGGTGTTAAATTGTAAAGCGATTTAATATATTCTGGCGCGCATACACACACACACACTCACACACACACACACTCACTAACATATACGCAAACACACACACACGCATTACGGACAGACATACACATGTATGTAGACACCATATAAAAGCGCGAGTATATATGTGCACGTGCACGTGTGTGTGTGCCTCTGTGTGTGTGTGTGTGTGTGTGCGCGCGTGCGTGTGTGTGTGTGTAGGTATGTGCAAGTGTGTACGTTCATTTCCGAGTGTAGTTTGCGAGTTATTGTGTACATTCCTATTCTTCATGTTATTGTTAGTTTTGTCTCATTACGAGTTACAAAAGGCAGATGAAACATATACATACACGAACACACACACACCGGAATGTATATATATATATATATATATATATATATAGTGTGTGTGTGTGTGCGCGCACATATAATTGTATACGCATCTCTCATTCTCTCTCTCTTTA
>NC_069005.1:3127160-3129844 GCF_001194135.2 Octopus bimaculoides | reverse complement strand
ATATATATATATATATATATATATAAATATATATACATTACATAGATCCATCCACTTGTAGATATACTTTGTAAGAATATTCATATATTTATTGATATTACCAGATATACACACACACGCACACACACACACATACACACAGACTTACACACACATAGGTATATCAGTCTGCATATGTGTGTGCGTGGATGTACGCATAAATATATATGGAAAGGGACAGAAACACACAATCAGATAACTTCGTATATTCCATATGAGTGAACACATATATGTGTATGTATACAACTACTTATGTATGTATGCATGTATGTATGTATGTATGTATGTATGTATGTATGTGTGCGGTATATACTTTCGCACCTATGTTTCTGTATCTGTTATTGGACATTATTCATTCAATTCAGACATGACGGGTATTATATAGGTGTTAGAAACTGACTTCCGGTTATGACTAAACTTATACGTGAAAGGAAATATGACCGCCATTGTTACTCTACTGTTTCCTCTACTCCCGATAACACCGCCATATTAAATGCTACCGCTATTGCTTTTGTTGTTGTTGTTGTTGTTGTTGTTGTTGTTGTTGTTGTTGTTGTTGTTGTTGTTGCTTCTGGTCGTTTTTGTTCGAGTTGATGATGTTGCCTTTATATAATGAAAACTTTTACTAAGAGTCGATTCTCTCTCTGTTCCTCAATTGTATCTATCTCACACATAAGCGTAATGTTATATTTCGTTAACTGAGCGCTAAATTTTCAACTTTCAATTAACTTATTGTTAATATAGTGCTAAAGGGAAATACGGTTTATTAATATTATTAATACTATTGCTGCTGCTGCTGCTACCGTTATCATTATTATTTTTATTATTATTATTAGTAGTAGTAGTAGTAGTAGTAGTAGTAGCAGCAGCAGCAACAGCAGTAGTAGTAGTAGTAGTAGTAGTGGTAGTAGTAGTAGTAGTAGTAGTAGTAGTACAAGCAGCAGCATCACCCTCAGCACCATGATCATGTTCATCAACATTATCATCATCATCATCGTCATCACCCACATCATCAACATCATTATCATCATATTGCATCTGATTACATTGCTGCATTGGCAAAATCGATAGAGTACTGGTCGAAATGTCATTTCTATGTTGTTATTTACGTTTTAGCTGTGTTCGTTGGTTTGTGAGATCGAATCTTTCCAGGTTTCACATTTTGCCCTTAATCCCGCTAAACTGACAAAATCAGTTCGAATCCTCGTAATAGCTTCAAGTTATATGGGCAGACACCCACCTTCTATCATCTTTACTTGTTTATGCCTTTTCTTTTTGTTGTTGTTATGTTTCTTTTAAGTCGCTGGACATTGGCCATGCTGTGGCACCTCTATAAATGATTTCGCCGAAAAAAATCGACCACAATATTAATTTTTCTTCTGTTGATCTCTTTTGATGAATTTTGTACTACTACTACTGCAACTACTACTACTACTACTACTACTACTACTACTACTACTACTACTACTAATAATAATAATAATAATAATAATAATAATAATAATAATAATAATAATAATAATAATAATAATAATAATGATAATAATGGCGATGGTGATGGTGATGGTGATGTTGATGATGATGATGATGCCAATCATGTAAATGATGATGATGATGGTGATGATAATGATGATGTTAGTGATGATGATGCCAATCATGTAAATGATGATGATGATGATGAATTTTGTAGTTAGAGCTACGTAAACCAACCAACACAAGTTGCCACACAGTTCTAGGAGACAAAGAACACATGTTGAAGTGGTGTACATCAGCCTTTCCAATAAAAAGAATTAGAAACACTTTCCCACTTCGGCGTGTTTTGCCGAATATTTAGAGTGTGGGAAAATACATCGTTCCGTATTTGTCCAAGGTCTTAAGTTGTAAGTTTTATATCCGACCGGAAAAAACAACTTTCCCTATTGTCCTTTCGACTTGTAACTTAAAAGATATGGCCATGTACTTAAAAAACAACAAGTACTGTTCTTGTTCTTGTCCGATCTCAAAGTATAAGGTTGCAATTGTCGTTTTATGTTTCTTGTAATTTAATAGATGGATTTTAGAATACCAGTTCTTAGATATCACTTAATGGAGTGGCGTGTTTCAGTGGTTAGTGCGTTGCATTTATGATTCTAAGTTTCGCTTTCGATTCCCGCAACGACCATTGGTTGTGTTTTTAAGTAAAAACAGTTCGTTTCACTCAGCTGACAAGTAAGCGCAATACTTCGACGGACCGGCTTCCTGTCTAGCGTGTGTGTGTGTGTGTGTGTGTGTGTGTGTGTGTTTCTGTGTGTGTTTCTGTGTGTGCGTACGCGGGGAATCCTTTAGCGCCTTCAGGCTATCATCTCTCCGGCCCCATGAAAGAGGGTTTGAGAGGCAAACATTATTCCAGTGACGAGGAAGTGAAAACTGTAGTGAAGAAGTGGCTCAAAGAACAGTCAACATAATTTTACGGGGCAGGGATACATGCACTCATTCGAAGGTGGAACATTGCCATTGAGAGAAACGGTGGCCGTGTTGAGAAGTAGGGATGTGATCCACAGAGGACCAGCTTCATTTTGATGTATGATACATGTTCCTGTGTTGGTAATTATACCTGTCCTAAACAAAATGGGAATTCTTTTTTGACTCACCCTCGTATATATATA
>NC_069005.1:3125999-3127054 GCF_001194135.2 Octopus bimaculoides | reverse complement strand
TATATATATTGAAATATTAAATAAATATGGGGCAACATCCAGTCTTCAGTTTAGCAAATGTTTGTAAAGATTTGAAGGTTTACGATTCGAGTTATTAGCTTACTACGTCATCGATATGGACACAATTGAGAAAGTGGTAATTACGCACTACGTCAATGGAACCGCGTGTCTGATTAAACATGGAAGTGTTAATTCTTGTAGTTTTAATACTTTTAGTTTTATTGTCTTTTAAACCAGTTTAATTAGCTTCAAACATAGCAATGTTTATAATAGTTTATTACAAGTACTTTTATTAGTTCCTATTTAATGAAATTTAAGTGTAATTTAATGTTATTAATGAGTATGTAGTGTTTTATTATTAACATTTGAATGATGAAATGCGTTTCACTCATAAAAATATTAATTAAATTAATTTCAATCCTGTTTTGTTTTGGAAAAAATTGTGTAAGGTTTGAAATTTCTTTGTAGTAGTATCTATGAAGTACCGGTGGGATTATTATTTATATGGACTTAAAGATGGATCGCAATTTACCATATAATTTAGTTATTGCAGTTTACTATTAATACAGATGCAATGTACAATGGTTTATCTGTTTCCTTGCTGTAGTTTTATTAAAGTTAGTGTTTTTCCTGCCTATAGATTGATTGATTCAAATAATGTGGTTATTAAGTTTTACTTTTATATTATACTACGGAAGACTGTAGGGATTATAATTTTTGATCACTTAATAGAGTTGTAGCTGTTTAGTTACGTATGTAGGAGTGGTTGTAATCTACATGTGGATTTTATTTACCGATACGGTTGTACATTGGGTAAATATATTTGAAATTTGTGTTTTTTTTAGTTTGTTTGATCCCAAACAACGCATATTTTAGTGCCGGATTGACACTGACGGATTGAATGGTACGGCAAAGGTGTCGAAACCATAGTGATATCCATGTGGCAGCTGATGACGGAGGTATGCTCGATTCTTGATGTGCCTGTTTTTGTATATATGGAATAGTATTATAACAGATCCTTTTGATATATATATATATATATATATATATATATA
>NC_069005.1:3125407-3125989 GCF_001194135.2 Octopus bimaculoides | reverse complement strand
TGTGAGGCAATCTGAACCGTCACATTCAGGAGAAACTACTTATCATTGAATTGCGGTTGCACACACACACACAGACAGAGGCACACAAAAACACTCGCATACACACATACACACATATGCACTTATATAAGATAGAGCATCACCCCATTGGCACATGCTGGTTCGAGCTTTGTTAAATGAAAAAGTGTCCCAGCGTTCTGTGTGATGGCCTGCGAGATCCCCATACCTCATCGTGTGCGATTTAGTCTTGTGGGGATATGTAAAAGTTCGCGTTTATGATCCACCGCTACCCACCTAAATTCGATTCACTTAAAAATCGAATAACATCAGCGATGAACTCAGTGGATCATGATATGCTGATACGCGTCTGGTAGGAATTCTTCTCTAATCGCATCCCTGTTGTCTGTGCTGCAGGTTGTGGTCACATTCAACACTTGTTAGACTGGAAAAAAAATTGATTTTGAGTAAATACTTCTGACCTAGCTGGAGTTTTCTCTTGCTTTTCCTAATTAAAATATTGTGTAATGAAATCGATTCATTCTTCTGAATAATGTGTATATATATATATATATATATATATAT
>NC_069005.1:3118024-3120962 GCF_001194135.2 Octopus bimaculoides | reverse complement strand
CTCTGCGATATTATTGCAGTAAAGGCTTTGTAGAGCGTAGGGAGACAGGTTATAGGTCTATAGTTTTGTGGTTTCTCCGTTTCCGTGGATTTGGGGATTAAGATGGTTTTCCCTTTTGTGAGCCATTCAGGCATTGTTTCTGGATCTGCTATTATGTTGTTAAAGTTTTCTGCCAGCTTTTTATGCATTGCTGGCAGGTGTTTTAACCAGAAATTGGGGATCTTGTCGTGTCCAGGTGCTTTCCAGTTGCTTAGTCTTTGCAGTGTCTGGGTGACCTTATTATTATTATTATTATTATTATTATTATTATTATTATTTGTTTCGTTTCTAGACTATAGCTTGCTCTGCTCTTTGGCACGGTGACAATTACACCACCATTCCGTGAATTTTAGGATTTCTGTTGAATTCTTTCATCATTGCATCTTGACCAAGATCACGGTGCCAGTTCAGCTTTAATTTGTCATAGGACTTTTCCATCAATCAAATTTTCGTTCAAGGCTAGCATTTATGAAGGGGGAAGTAGGCTAGTCGGTTTCAATGATCTCAGCGTTAAATTGGTACATATTTTTTGAACACCGACGTGATGAAACACAAAAGTCAAACTCGGGGCCATTTGAACCCGAATCGTAATGCCAGAAAAAATACCGTAAAACATTTCGTGTGCAGCCTTAAGGAATCAACCAGTTCTCAACCCTTTTTATAAGGACCCCTGACTTAAAGAATGCATTTGCAATGTTTGAGTGAGTTGGTTGATGTCTTTTCTGAAAATACACATACACTTGATTACAAACTTCGACATTTATTCACATAACCAAGAACTCCTATCATTATTGGTACAACTAAAAATGTATCTACGTATGTGAAAGCACACGATTCTGTAATGTAAAAAGATATAAACAGTTGTGATTAATTAATATTATATTGTAATTTCTGTCATCGTTTACGTCATCAAATAGCTCTGTCTTTCTCTCTACAAGTGGTGCATTTTATGTAATGCTATTAGCGGAGAAAAACGTGGTTGAAGGAAATATACATGTCTGAATGTGGGTGCGTGTGGATGTAAGTGTGTGTGTGTGAATACGTCACTGGGCGTGCAGCTGAATCTGTGTGTGTGTGTGTGTGTGTGTGTGTGCGTTTGACTGTGTATCTGTAAACTAATTATTGAGACTTAGCCGCAGATAACGCGTGCACATTAATTTAGTAGGGAATCATCTATTTCTAGTGTAAATATATATGCTCTGGTATCATTTCACAGAATGTATGTATATATATATATATATATATATACATGCACACATATATATCCATATATATACGGCTATGTATTTATCTATATAAATAGACAGTTAGATAGATGGTTAGATGGATAGATAGATAATACTTTATATATATATATACATATATATATGGATTTCGCATAAGCTCACACATACATAAACGCGTTAGCTGAGATTTATGTGAGAGATTTTCCACAAACCACCTTTTCTGGCATTCCAAACGACATGTAGGCGTTGGTAAAACTTAATGATAGATAGTCACATTCGGAAAGATTTTATCATAGGCCAACTGTGCTATAAATATACGACCAAATTCGAAGTCTCAAATCCTTCACTCGTTTTTTACGGCAAGGTCACTAAAAGAAAACTAATATCCATGCTAAATATGTTATCACGAAATGAACCTTTTCCCGCTATTGTCAGTATTTGTAACAACACACACACACACACACACACACACACACACACACACACACACACACACACACACACACACACACACACACACACACACACACACACACACACACACACACACACACTGCGTGTATGTATGAGTGTATGTGTATATTTGAAGAAACAATTTACTTTATGCATTATTCAAATACGCATGAGCTTCATTGTGGGATTGTACAATCATTGGTTCTATCTGGGTTTCGTCTTGTACGTTCACTTTTTCTGGAACATAATTACTATTGTTTAATCCACCACACGATAAAATTCACATTATTTGAAACCCAAAATAGATCACTTTTTCCTAAGTCTTTCTCTCTGTCCGTCTTTGCTGTTTTCTTTCTTTCTTTCATTCTTTAGTTCTTTATTATATATTTATTGCTTTCTTTATCTCTTTCTATCTTTCTTTCTCTTTCGTTTCTGCTCTCTGAATTCATGTTTTTATACCCACATCCACTCATTACATTTACTAGCTATATTTGTTTTCTCTTCATCCACGTAAAAGTACACACAGGGGTTGGACAAAATAATAGAAACATCTTAAAATTTCAAACAAATTTATTTTAATATGGGATACGACTGCCTTTGTCAGTAATTAGAGCTTGAATTTTACGATCTATTGAATTGTTTCCAAAGGAATTTTTCTCCATTCTTCAGCTAAAACACTCTCCAGTTCTTGTAGTGATGATGGTGGAGGATATTGACTCCTTACTTAATATTGAGATCTGGGGACTGTGGTGACCAGATAAGATGTTCAACTGCACTAGAATGTTTCTCACACCATTCAGTAACAACATTAGCTGTGTGAATTGATGCGTTATCACCCTGAAATATTGCGTTTCACTTCGGAAACAGTTCCGCAACCAAAGGATGAATTTGGTCAGATAAAATGCATAATAATTCTGCCATGAAGGGAAACCATTGAGCCGGCGGATTTCCAAGATATAGCCACCCCACCCCAGATCATCACAGATGCTCCTCCATGTTTAACAGTTGGAAGAAGGCAGTCTGGGCCAAATGCTTCTTCTGGCTGTATCCACATGTATACTCAGGCGGTAGTCGGAAATAAGGTAAAGGACAAATCGTCCGAAAACAACATACTTCCACTGATTTATCTATCTATCTATGTATCTATCTGCATTCGATTCCATTATACCGTTCGCCACCCACTACGGAGTAGTGCAGAAATATATATATATCATACATAT
>NC_069005.1:3117053-3117937 GCF_001194135.2 Octopus bimaculoides | reverse complement strand
TATATATATAAATATATTTATATACATACGTATATATATATACATATATATGTGTGTATATACATACATATATATGTATATGTATATATATATATATGCATATATATACATACACACGTATGTATATATATAAATATTTACCTACATACGTCTATATATATATAAATGCATATACAGAGAGAGAGAAAAATTGGTGGGGAGAGTGAGGGAGATTATCAGAGAGAAATAGAGAGAGAGAGAGAGAGGGAGAGAGAGAGAGAGGGGGAGAGAGAGAGGGAGAGAGAGAGGGAGACGTTGTGTAATATATTTTGAATTTCAGTAAATGATAACGACAAACTATATTTGATCTTTTGAGAAATGTGTTTCTAATGCTGCCATTTCTCTTAATGAAACTAATTTTTGCCGCTTTAACGTATATCGAAATACTACATACCGTCTGTATTTCATTCTTTGTATGTACATACGAATGCATATATGTGTGTGTGTGTGTGTGTTTGCTCAAATATCAGTATTCATTTATGGACGGCAAGTCAAGCATCTAATTTTACACCAAGAAATATCTAATTAATATGGCGCTATGAATGTAGATAATTATCTAAGTGTTGTATGCGAGAACAGTCTGGCTGGTCCATTAGAAAGAACAAAATATTAATATCTTGCTTTACTGCAGATGGTATCTTGAAGAATGAGCTGAAAATTCTAGGAAAAGAATCTGGGTTTAAAACATTGCATATCGCTAGTTCCATTGTATGCGAAACGTGGATCTTGCTATAAATCATGTATTTTTATAAGTGTAGATAAGTATAGAAGAAGAGATAACGATTATTGGTTCTTCAGAACTATATAAGTACAAATCAATTCTGAAGGTGTATATATATATATAT
>NC_069005.1:3110769-3116805 GCF_001194135.2 Octopus bimaculoides | reverse complement strand
TATATATATATATATATATGCATATGTGGGCAGAGGACGTCACGAAACGTGTACGACTAAAATACGAAGTACGAGTACATGGAATATGAGCTGTTTTTTCGAAGAAAGACACAAATGGAAAACAAGTCAAACAAGACAAAGAACGACCCTTCATCAGCTGTTAACAACAAGATACGCTTTCGATAAGACAGTTGCTCCCTCAACGTAAATTAAATCAAATTTGGAATGTTATGGAGGATCCAAATTGGTAACACAAACAGGACAGTGAAAAGACAGAGGAAGGGCTGCTAAGCCTAAAGGAGGTTGTGGTGGCGAACGCGTAAATCAACCTTGGACAGGAGACAGACAAGAACATACATACATACATACATACATACATACATACATACCCATATACACATACTCACACACACACAAATATATGTATATGCTTATATATGTGTGTGTTTGCTACGCTGCCGGAAAAAAATATGTTTAATCTTGCATGTACCTCATTTTAATGGAAGACTGTTATGCTGTGAAAGTCTCGTTAGTTAGTATGGTGACAAGAGTCTACCTCTCTATCTATCTATCCTTCACACACACAGACACACATACATATACACGCACACATTCCCTCTCTTTCTCACTGTATTTCTCTCTCTCTCTCTCTCTCTCTCTCTCTCTCTCTCTCTCTCAGCAACAAACAATTTTCTGTGCTGACGGATTTTCTCATAGACTTAGCGCGTTTTAATTAAAATTTGTAAGTTACTAAGGTGATAACACTACCTATCTATCTACCTAACTTTAAATTATTCTCTCTATATATTTATCTTCCACATTCAAACACCCACACACGCTCACTCTCTCTCTCTCTCTCTCTCTCTCTCTCTCTCTCTCTCTCTCTCTCTCTCTCTCTCTCTCTCTCCGTTTCTCACTGTATTAATCTCCCACGAAGAACTTTTTCTGCTCCTCTTTTACTAAAAATACATCACTACGTATATTTGATTTCTCTTATTTTCCTTCCTCTAATAAATGTTGTGGCATAAAACAAATATGATGATATGTGTACAAGGAAGAAAGCATCATCCTAATAGTTGTAAGGACACCGGGAGCCCTAGCAACCAGATTTGAGAGATACGTTGGGGAAACTCGGATCGACATGAGGATAGAATATGCTAAAACAAAATCTGCTCTGTTGGAGACAACGAGGAGTTTGAGATTGGTACCTGAGTGTGAAATATCGTGGAAAGAGACCCTGTGAGAAACTGGACCCCAGGTTGCTGACCGCTCTCACATTTTAGCGGAGCAAGTAAAACCAAGATCTCTGAGAAGTTAAGTGGAAATAATAATGATAATACTGATAATATGTATGGCAGCTGAGTGTTCTGAAGTATTTTTTTTTTTGTCCGTTTTATTTCTTTATTCTTAAACAATTGTTTGACGTCAGAATATTAGAAATCATCAATTAAAATGAATTTCGGAGAAAAATCAACCACCATCAAAACAGCAATCGTCTGGAAAGAGACAATTATTTGAAAAATAAATAAATAAATAAATATTATTAAACGATGACTTATCTCTTATTATGTTAGTGAATTTTTAATTAGTGAATTTGTTAATTACACATATCGACCGAAATGTTCATTATTAGTCGCTTCACCGTTGGTATGACGTGAATGCTAATGCTTACTACTGATGTTGTTGCTACTACTACTACTACTACTACTACTACTACTATGACGACGACGGTGACTACAACAACTGCTACCCTTGCTGTATCTACTATCTCTGCATCTACTACTGCTGCTACTGCTGCTGCCACCACCATCACCACCACCACCACAAACCACTACTACTACTACTACTACTACTACTACTACAAACACCACCACTACCGCTGGTACTTTCACCGTTGCTGTGCTTAATGTATCTGCATCTACTACAACTACTACTACTACTACTACTACTACTACTACTACTACTACTAGAGATACCATTGTTCGTGCTGCGTTATATACAACGAGCTCATTCATCTAAATGATCATATGTTATTTGTCATAAGAACGAAATTAACAAATATCACAGCAGAAACCAAAATAAACAAAGAAAAATAAAGATAAAGAAAAAAACATTAAGAATCAACATAAACATAACCGAAAAAAACAGACAAAATGGCGGATAATTTGTTAGCGTAAAGTCGAGTTGTGTGTAACATTGGTGGAATATTGATGCCAATCAAGGAGCTTTCTGTTGTATATTTTCCATAAGATATAACGATTAATTCGCAGTTGGACCTTGCTTACAGTCTTAACGAAGCCAAGTCGGTTTTTTTCCTCTTTATTTCCCGCCGATATTCGAATCAATAACACGTGAACACTTAACTGTCACATAGAGGAATATGAAAGTGAAAGTAGAAATAACAAGCGATGTTTACATTGGGTTGGTTCTGTGATCAATAAATAGCTGGATTCTAAGCGCGCGAAGTACGTTAATGTGTTGTCCGGTCGTTCTCTAAGATGGGTGGTGAGTGGGTGGAGTGTGACGTGGTGGGTTGTGCAATGTTTTGCTATTGAATTCTATGGGATGATGTTGGGATGCATGCCTTAACGCTAGAGGAATTCAAGTCATTGAATCGATAAAAGCAACAATGGTTATAATATAGGCAAATAATATCAGGGAATTCGATGGTGGTGATACTGCTGCTGCTGATGATGATGAGGATGTTGATGATCGTCATCATCAGCCTGATGGTGGTGATCATGATGATGGTAGGGATGATTTTCATCATCATGATGATCATCTTTTAACTCCGGCACAAGCTAACAAATAACTAGTCAATTTGGATAGGCTATTGAATCGATCTCAATATATTTTCATTGACCCAGGAGGGGTACATAAATATAAGACATATAAAATAAAAACTCAAGAGGAACCAATTCGGTTATAATTTCCGAATGCAGAAGGAAAATAATAAAAGCCGCGATAGCTTATACTAGAAGCGTTTATATATACTGTTTGTTATACTCCGCAACTACGCTATAATAATAATAATAATAATAATAATAATAATAATGATGATGATGATGATGATGATGATGATGATGATGATGATGATGATGATATTTTGCTCAATGCCACAGATTTGCTTGTCAGTTGTTTGACAATGGCTAGTTGAGCATGTCCCTTAATGGCTGATGGCTGATAATATGTGCATCTCAGATCACGAGCAGAATTATTCGGGGTGGGGTAGGGTTGGTTCATAGCCATGTGTTGAGAGGAATTTTTTGCGGCTTCATTGATTCACCTCTGGAAACATGGGTGCTTCATTCACCTGATTAATCTAGAGTAAAAAATGAGAACAAAAACGTACGTTCGCAGAAGTAGACCTCGAAGCTATCAAAATACGGGTATTGTAAAACAGCAGAAAAGGAAACGATGAAAATACAGTTCCTTCAGATAAAAGTAGTCTCGTAGCAGAGAAGAGAAGTGAAATCTCATCTCTAATAAACCGCAGGAAAGGAACAGTGATAGCTTACTGGATGGGAGCCATATAAATGGTTTTGAAGAAGACAATAAATCTAATGGGGACATGACAGATGGGTATAAATCATTCGACGACAGAATATACATACATATATATATACACACATATATATATATATATATATATATAGTTATATATATATATAAACATTCATACATGTGTGTGTGAGTGTGTGCATGTCTAGGTATAAGTACGTATGCTTGTACTGTGTATTGCTGTGTACATATTTTTGCCTCCATTATGCGAAAATGTAGGAGGAACAGCCGCAATCACACTGTGTTGGGGTTGGATGTGTGAGAGAGAGAGAGAGAGAGTGTGTTGGGGTTGCACTAATTATGGAGCGGTGGTGAGGGTAGTCGCGGCGACCGTGATGACAGCGGTGTTCCTGATGCTGATATTGGTTGCAGAGACATTTGTTGTGATGTTGCAGTTGTTTATGATGCGATTATGATATGCTGATGCTGTGGATGTCAAATTCGGTGGAGGATCTCTTCATACGTTGCTCTGCAGTAGTGACCATTTGCAGTGTTGCTGGCTTTGCTGCTGCTCCTGCTGCTGCTGCTGATGTTATTGACGAAGACGATGCTGATGATGCCTGTGTATCCGCCTGTAATTGATAAACAACTTCTCGATGAGAAATCGAATATTCCGGTCAATCGTATGAAGTCCAAATTACAAAACCGATCGAATTTCTCCTCTTGATTAGTTCACATCGAAATAACTCCACGCCACCACCTCTTCTTCTTCTTCTTCTTCTTCTTCTTCTTCTTCTTCTTCTTCTTCTTCTTCTTCTTCTTCTTCTTCTTCTTCTTCTTCTTCAATACTCCTCCTCACCCTTCTACTTTTAATTTTCCGTTATTCATTCATTCTCTTTTTGTCTCCAAATTGTTAATATTACTCTTATCCTCCACTTTTCTTTTCCTTGAGCATCGCCTTCTTTCATCAACTCTTTCTTTCTTCTTCTTCTTCTTCTTCTTCTTCTTCTTCTTCTTCTTCTTCTTCTTCTTCTTCTTCTTCTTCTTCTTCTTCTTCTTCTTCTTCTTCTCGTTCTTGCTGGGCTCTTCTTTGTATTTTACACATCTCCTTTCTTCTCATTCTCTTCTCCATTTTCTTCCATCTGACTTCCTGCCCCTCGTAGCTACGTTACTCCACTGCATGTCTTATCGTATCACATATTTTACATGGAAATAACTGCAAGTATCTACATGGGTATGAGAAAGAGAAAGCGAGAGAATGGAATAGAGAACGAAAGACAGACAGAAAAACAGAATCAAAGACAGAGACGCCAAGCAGGTTAAGGCAAAACAAAACAGCCAAAAAACAAAAAGAAAGAAACGGTTTAAAGAAGAAAATGAAAGTGGAAATAAAGAAAACGGCGAAGAGAAGAGGCGGAGATGTGATGGGTAACAGGGAGAGGCAGAAAAAGGGCTAAGATCAACAATACCCGGTTGTTTCATTTCACACACACACACACACACACACACACACACACACACACACACACACACACACACACACATATATATATATATATATATATATATATATATATATATATATATATAAATATATATATATATATACATATATATATATGCATTCATAGAGAGAGAGGGGAAGGAAAACAGAGAAAGGAAGTTGAATGTGTATATGAGATAAGTAGATAAATAGATAGATAGATGCATACATATTTATGTGCATACATACATGTGTGGATACACCCTGATAAAGAGGAAACAGATGCATGCATGTACATGCCCATGCGCAGGGTACACAATCTCACACACCCTTATAGACACCCACAAACACGGACCCTCGCACGTATTCATTTATACACACATTTTGCGCAAACAAGGGAAGAGGGAAAGAAGATGAAAGGAAAGTCACAGTGAGAAAGATTTTGAAGAAATTACGTGTTTGGCGCTGAATCAAGGAAATTATTTAATGGCGGAAATAAGATTATTAAAGACAATCATTTAATAACATGTTTTATGGTGAGGGAGTGAGAGATATGTTAGAAAGGCATGGCTACACTCTCGAATAAAAGAACAGTATTCATTTACTTGGACCATTCTTCTAAGTTCCGATTTGGACATATTGCTTTGCGTTTCATTTCGCTCGTCAGAAATTGCTACTTGTGTATCATCTCCATTAATGTCAACTTGACACGCACGCATGTCTATTTTCTCATCATTGCTACGGTGACTCACTGTTAATGACACGGCAGAAACTACGTCGCAAAACCATTCCGTTCCTGCCCTCTCAAATAACGCATCAATCAACCTATTTCCCGTAGAGGTCGCTTGACCAGACCATTATCTGTGGAAGATGTACGGAGAGAGATAACAAAAGCGACGCGTAAGAGCTATTATTTTGGCAAATCTATAAATATTTCTACAGAAATGAACAATTTCCAATCCAGAAATCAGGCACTGGTGATGCATTTGAACGATTACGTATGTTCTGAGACTTGTTATACACACACACACACACACACACACACACACACA
>NC_069005.1:3103691-3110566 GCF_001194135.2 Octopus bimaculoides | reverse complement strand
CGACGCTCTTCCGATCTTATATATATATATATGAGGGGTGCTGAAACGTTCTTGGCCTGAAGAGTATTCAGAAAGACTTGGAAAGAGGCACAAATTTTTCCCCTTTTTTAAAACAGGACTTAGAAAAACTGAAGGACTTGCTGCATTAATTGTATGGATCTGAGAGGGAATATGTCGCATAAAGTCATAATTACTTGATGCTCCTGGAAATGTTGTACTAGATTTATTAGCACTCCAACAACTGGAGCTATATTACCGTCTGATAGAGATTTTCACTAATATTACTTGAATTTCTAGCAATTTCAAGGCGGAAAAAAGACATACAGACAGGTAGACAGAGAGAGATAGACATAGAGAGAGACAGAGTAGCAGAGACATACACGGTGAGAAATAGAGAGAGAAAGAATGACAGAGAAACGACAGAGAAAGCAAGATACAGATAAACAAAGAGGGGGAAAGAAAGATTTAACTCACTAAAATTTGATGTTACAGCAAAAAAAAAAATTGTTATAGACAAGGAGAGGACATGTTGTACTGCCAGTTAGAATTGAAATGATGGCAAAATATTTTATGAACCACAAAGAAATTGTCAAAAATCTTGTCATTTGAACAAGAAAGAAGAAAAATTGAAAACAAGACTACGAAGTTGCTTAGCTGGTTGTCTCAGTTCATAAACACACACATGCAAAGTTGTATGTATGAATGTAGGTGTCTTTATGCGTGCATAAATGTATGTATGTATGTCTGTATGTATGTATGCATGTCTGTATGTACATATGTCTGTATCTACCTATGTTTGCATGTATTTATATAAGAGTATATGTATGTACGTATCTGTGTATGTTTGTATGTATGCATGTATGTACGTATGTATGCAACTAGAAGGAAACAGCAATTACGTAACCAACTGCATTAGCTTACAGCTGTTGCTGCTTTAAAACAGAATGACTCAGAGCATTGGTGTTTGTGCAGCACCTTATAGCTTCCTCGAATATATGTATATATATATATATGTGTGTGTCCATGTGTGTGTGTGGGCGTGTGTGCGTGCGTGTGTGCGTCTGTGTATGTATGCGACTGTGTACGTATGTATATGTTACATATATTATTTTATCTTGTGAGGTTTCATTTACCAATAAGAATCACTTGCATCATTGTTATCTGATATATTTTACACTTTTGGGCCTATGTTTGTATGTATGTATTTTTGTTTCTGAGTTTTTCTCCCCACCTTCGCTTGACAGCCGATGTTGGTGTGTTTACGTCCCCGTAACTTAGTGGTTCGGCAAAAGAGAAAGATAGAAAAAGTTCTAGGCTTACAGAGTGTAAGTCCTGGAGAGGATTTGTTCGACCAAAGACAGTGTTCCAGCATGGCCGCAATCAAATGCCTGAAACACGTAAAAGAATAAAATGAATGATTATATATATGTATGTATGTATAAATACTTATATAAATTATATATATATGTATATACATATACATATGTGTGTGTATGTATGTATATATACTGATATCATTATATATATATATAAGTAAATATACATAAACATATATGTATATATACATATATACATATATATCTATATGTATATACATATATATATATATATATATATATATATATATATATATATACAAACACACACCACACACACATATTTAAATACAATTATACCCTAGAGAATTCTTGCTATTCCTAAACTCTCTCTATTTCCCTTTTCTTCACTTTGTATACGCACGCACACACACAGCCACTGGTGTGCACGCACACACACAAACACACACATACGTGCACGAACGCACATAAGAACGTATTCAGCTGGGTATGATATATAGACGTGTGCAAAGTGCTGTATATGTGCATAGAGAAATTTGGCAAATGATAAAGATATATCGCTCTCATACGTCGTCCATATATTTGTGATTGCATTGCAATATTTATAAAGTTGAAGCGTTTGAACAGAAATCATTTCACATATCTGGTGAGGTTTAAATTTGACAGAAAGTCATAAATCTTTCCTTAACTTATATCTTTAGTCGTTTGTCTTAATATTTATGACTGAGCTGGACTGCGAATTAACAAAATTGGTAGAACTTTGTAGATAATACGTAGTGGTAATTAGTTGTCTAAATCTACGTACGGTGCTAGGATTCTGGCTTGGCTAGCTTTTACTTTCATACTTTAGTGAATTCCGAATTAAAATAATCGCTTAATTTGTGTGGTTTGTGTGAACAGCCATTCCACTTCAAAAATGTTCGCGTCAGTCTACCTGTTGCTTATTCTTTACTTGTTTCCGTCCCTGGACTGTGGACATGCTGCCGCAACGCGTTGAAATGTTTTTGTGGAACGAATGGATCCCACAATATGTTTATTTTATTTTATTTTATTGTTTTGTTCTGTTGCTTGAATCGAAATCATGACGCTGGAGTCATAAGTGCAACAACATAACCCCTATACCAATCACATGAAGATGACCGCATTACAGTAAATGCATTTACTTAGAAAATTCTTGCAGTTACAGCAAAATCTACTAGAACAATATGAAACAACTTGTGGAAGACAATGGATATGAAGAGCAGATTGGAAGATGGGAGGTGTGGCACGAAAAAACTGCGTTGTTCTGGACATATCACCCGACCGGATACGGATCGACTGTGGAATAGAAAAGAACATATTGTCACGTGATGTAAACTAGACTTGAATTGCAAAACGTCTCTGTGTCCAGTTAGCGTAATAGTAATACGATTTTATTTCCGAGCTACAAACTCATTTAGCGGTTTGTAACTTATATAAGACTTCATCTGCATACCAAGTACTTACATAGAGATGGCTATATCGGATGTGCCATACTGTACGTTGTCTACTTAATTAACAATTTATCTCACACACAGGAGTGTAAATTATTACTGACGTATAACATAGCTATGTTATATATGAACAAGAATTAGCCCCGAGGTGTTTGAACAGATTATAAATCATGGTTTAAATTGTTAATATGCATAATGTATACAAATATAGTTTTAAATTTACTGATACGAACCAGCGCACACGCATACTAAACCATCGAAAATATCAGACATTTACAAGCACAATGTGTATATATATAGAGAGATGGGGGGGGGAGAAAAGGGGACGAGGATAGGGAAAGTTTGAAAGGGAGAGATATAGATGATTAAATAGATAATATATATATAGATACAAGGATGTAGTTTATACGTATTTATACACTTACGTATATATTTATATACATGCATATGCACACATGCACATACACACACTCACACGCATATATATATATATATATATATATATATATATATATACTGGGGTGAGAGTTATAGGGTAGGCACAGAAACGGTGAGGGCGGTAGTGAACAGAAAGAGAAAGAGAAAGAAAGAAAAATAGAAGGAAACAAAGAAATTTCGGGAGAGATAATGATGTTTTTATTAAATGTCGTAGTGTTGATGTGGCAGTGGAAGTAATAAAAAGAAAGATAGAAAGGGGGACTGAACACTGAATCAACTTACTGAACGATGGTAATAAGGTGATAGTAATAGTATGAGCTGTAGTTGTGACAGAGGCGGAGGTGGTGGTGGTGGTGGTAGCCGAGATGGTCAGGAATGAAGTTGAGAGTAAGCGATGAGAAAGACAGTAGTGATGGTGGTGAAGGGGAAGGTGATGAAGTGAAAGATATCGATGGCGGTGGGTCAGAAGTCTGAATGATGTACGTATGGCAGATGTGGTGGCGATGGTGATGGTATTGTTGTTTATCATGCAGCTTGCTATAAGTTCCAAGTTGAAAGATTGTCATTGTTTTGATGAAAATTTTTCATTGCTTGAAAAATATTGTTGAAGTTTAATAAAATTTCATACATACTCAATGCATGAAATGTCATTGTTGGGCGCAAGGCCCAATGAAGAGCCCTCCATAGGGCCCGATAGGCCGGCTAATATATATATGTATACGTTTCTGTGTCTGTGATTTTGTGCCCGTTATTTAGTGTTGCGGAAAAAGAGGACGATAGAATAAGTACAAGGCTTACAAAGAGTAAGCCCTGGGGTCGATGTGTTCGACTAAAGGCTTTGCTCCAGCATGGCTGCAGTCAGATGACTGAGACATATCCAGAAATAAAAGAATATATATATATTTATGTGTGTAGAGAGAGAGGGTACAAACAAACATACATACATACATACGTACATACATACGTACATAGACAGACGTAGATAGATAGATAGATAGATAGATAGATAGATAGATAGATAGATAGATAGATAGATAGATAGATAAATAGATAGATCCAGGTGTGAGGTGTAAAATTTACGTATTCCAAAAGTTATTCGCCATGAATTATCGAGACACGAAACTCCAAAATCTACACCAATATACGACTGCATGAGCAGGACCGCGCACGCAGTGGGATCGATGCGCCTAAACGCCGAGGTAAAAACCACACATAGATCGGGTTTTATTCTAACATGTAAAAGGTTCTTATAGAAGTATTTTACCGTGATCAGAGAACCGTATTCCACAGAGCCAGGTATACACACGAAGCTCTTGCAAATAATAAAGCCTAAAGCCAGTGGAAGCTAATGCCACTCGACATTAAAAGCAATCAGATTATTAAATATGTGACGCTACGCACTATAGCATATCATACACAAATGTACACTGTAACCATACACACACGCACTTGTACGCGCACACATACACACTCACATGAAAATAATAACAGTGGAAACGGGCTTCCATGGATGCTGTTGTAGATCTCTATAACGGTATTGAAAGGCCGTTATATATATATATATATATATATATGAATATATGTATGTATACATGTGTATGTGTGTGTGTGTGCGCGTGCATATATATGTAGAAATGTATCTGTATATATTTATACATATATAGGTACACGCAGGCACACTCATACATGCATACATACATGTATATATATATATGTATTCGGAGCAAGAGTGTGATAGAGAGGGGGGCGAAGTGGTGGGGGAGACAATGTGAAAATGAGAGAAGTGTATTGTCTGCTTGGGAGGTGTGACAGCAAATTATAAGAATTATAATAAAAGAGAGTGAAGGCAGGGTTTGATGTGGAGGCTAAGAATATATTCTGCGACTAATAATTCCTGCTCTACAATATCATAAACACATTAAGTTGCAATTCTGATGAACTAATCTTTCAATTTCACTTTGCTCCACGCTGGGGAGGAAGACATTGAGAAACAACTGAAGATATTATGGGATATGGCCCCCCTGTGGTGGGTATATCTCGAGAAGAATATATCAATCATTTTTAGAACAGATTTCATTATATTTTAATATTTTTTATACCATCATCATCGCCGTTGCCGTCGCCGTCGTTGTCGATACCACCACCATTATCCACCTCCTCCTCCTCCTCCTCCTCCTCATCATCATCATCATCATCATCATTATTATCTTTATCATCATTATACTTATTATTATTTTCACATGCACTCAACAGTCTAAACTGTTGAAAAAGCAAACATCGTAACATCTGGCTACAACAAGTAACCTTAGATACCAAAAACAATCCTAAGTATCCTAGATGTCCCCAACAACAGTTTTCTGGAGTTGTATTAAAATTGGTTTCATGCCTATTTCCTCTATCCATCTGTTCAGATCCTTAAGGATAGTTCTCAGTGCACCTATTACAACTGGGATCCATTTTACCCGCATTTTCCACAGTCTCTGTAACTCAATAGCTAGGTCATGGTTCTTTGCTATTTTTCTGTACTTCTCATATCAATGTCTTCATTATTTCGTACTGTAAATTTACTTATCTGGCACTTTCTATTCTCTTTAACTACCACTACTAAATCAGACCTTCTAACTTCTATTACACTGTCAGTCTGAATGTTAATGTCTCATAACATCTTGTATTTCTTACTTTTTAGTACTTTACTAGGTTCATGTTCATACCATTTATCAGTATGTTAAAAATCCAAGCTTTCTACATAACTCTCAGTGGATTACTCTCCCTTGGTTGTCATGTCTTTTCTTGTATTCTTTCTGTGCCAGCATTCTACATTCACTTACTATTTGACTAACGCTTTCCTCTTTTGATTTGCATTGGGAATCTTCGTGGATTTTTCTATCTTGGCTTTTATCCAATTAGTCTTTAATGCTTTATCTTGTGCAGCAACTAACGCATTTTCTTTCTCCCTCTTCAACTTTACTTTCTGTAAACATAACCTTGTCTAATGACTATTATTTGCTACAACAATATTTGGGAATCCACCACGCCCATGTAATGCCTTCTCCTGTCAGTCAGATAATTTCTGTTTTTTTTCTTGTTTTAATATCGTTTAGGTTCCTGGTTTCCTTATGTCTAGCAGCTTTTAAAAAACTTCCTTCACTAATAAGGCGGCCATCTGGAAAAAACGTTAGCATGCCGAGTGAAATGCTTAGCGGTATATTCTCTTTCTTTACGTCTTGAGTTCAAATTCCGCCGATGTCGACTTTGCCTTTCGGGGTCGATAGATTAAGTACCAGGTTTCGATCTAATCGACTGCCCCCCCCCCACGTCCCCCAAAATTTCGGGCCTTGTGCCTAGAGTGGAAAACAATACACTATTCATTTTACTGAATTTTCGTTCTCGTTAAGATATCCAAACGCTTTTACTCTATGTAAGTTAATGCCAATTTATATTGCTGTTTTTCAAAATCGTTCGAATGTCGGAATTGAAAACCGCAGCAACGATCTGTGAGATTTCACCATATGCAGAAACACGCACAGACACACACATACATACATTCATTCGCACACACTTGCTCTCTCTCACAAGCACACATTCGCAAACAAACATGTATATACGCATACAAATATATATATATATA
>NC_069005.1:3100462-3103228 GCF_001194135.2 Octopus bimaculoides | reverse complement strand
ATATATATATATATATATATATATATATAGTTTAGGACAATCAGTTAGGTCTCATAAGAGTACTCGGAGTTTCAAATACAGGAGCTAAGAGATACGATGCATTCTCACAAACACATACATGCATACAGAATTATATCACCACGTACGAATTTCTGCACTAACGAATATCGGTTCTCCGTTGCAAGCAGTCTTCTGCTAAAAGTTCATTTTTCATGAAGGCAGTTATCAAGAGGCATCTCAAATTAATTAGCACTTAAAGTATAATATTGCAACTTAAATGTTCCAAGATAAAAACACGCCCAGACACACACAAGCATTGCAAAATGCACACCTATATATATATAGAGAGAGTGAGAGAGAGAGAGAGAGAAAGAGAATGTCTCTGTGCGTATCTGTGCGTCTGTGCGTTGGTGAGTGTGTTTATGTGATTGCACTACTGTGTAAAGCACGTCAAGGGGAACCGAGCTTGGTTTGAAATAGAGAATTTCCCCCATGAGAATGTTTATCAGAATGTTACTACAATCCAGTACCGTTTATTTAACTTTTAGCTGCTGCTTTGCCTTCTGTTAGCTACGAAGCTATATATATATATATATATATATATATATATATATATATATATATATATATATATATATGTGTGTGCGTGTGTGTGTGTGTGTGTGTGTGTCCGTATATATATATATATATGTATGTATATTTAGCTAGCTATATATATAGATAGATAGATATACACACACGTGTGTGTATTCAAACTAATAATTTTCTCAGCGTCTAGCTGCTGAATTGTATAAATAAACCTATGTATACATTTACATCTTTCATTTCACAGAAACCAATTACGGTTGCGGACTTGTTTCAAACGAACGAAGCTCTCAACACTTGACGCACATGTAACGACTACCGTTTTGAATTAATGTTTTCAAATTATGGCAAAATGCCAGAAAATTTAAGAGAGGGTGCAAGCCGGTTAAATGGACCTCCATGTCCAAACAGTGTGTATATGGTCGACCCTCGATAAGATGAATAGCGTTGTTGAACATGGAAGAATTTGAATTCTGAACACAAAGCTGGACGCAATGCCTCCAAACTGTTTCCATAGCATTTTATTTGTTTTAAAACCACTCTGTTTACTGCCGTTTAAAAGTAGTAAAAAATAATCAAAAGTAATAAAACAATGTACGTACTTTGTTTTGCGTACTGTCAGTGTACTCCGAATTAATACAGATAAACAAACAATTAATACAGATAAACAAACAATGAAAAACAGAAAATAAAGAAACAACCGAAAGAAAGCTAATGTGATGATGTGTACAAGAAATATATTGATTTACCGCTCTGTGAAGGGTGAATGTACTGTTAACGTTACGATCATAGTTCTTCGTCGGAAACAGAAAACTCCAAAGAGAAAGAAGCAAAAATAAGGGGAAAAATCAACAGAGAGAAAAAGAAAAATAAAACGAACGTGTGGACGTACCACAAACAATGTATTCATAAGATGCTCAGGGAAAAGAAAGAGTAGTAGTTTTTGCCCCTTCAACGTGGTTCTTGCATAGGACCTGATGTTACAACCATTTTAACCATACGAGGACGCCTCCTGTGGCTGCTTATTCCATGCAAACTGCACCCGGCATATATTGCAGACAATGGAACAAATGCCTAGCATCTTCCATCGGCAGAATCACCATGTTGTGACGTCAGTTCTTACGGAACAGCCATGTTGAGGTGGCAACAGCCGTTACATTTCACATTCATTTTCCTGATGGACCTTTATGTATATGATGTGATTTTGTTTCTTAAATGCAATGTACGTTTTTAAAATTAATATTTCCACTATCATCCTGAAAATATGTATCTCCTACGAGATTGATATACAAAAGTCCAACGCCTAAATATATTCATGTTCTTATAATTACATATATATACAGGTGTGTGGGCCTGTGTTTGTGTGGGATTAGATATATGTATTATACATTCGCGTACTACTGCATATGTATTAATGTAATTGTACATAAACATATACATGTATGTGTATGTATATATGTACATGAATGTACACATCACACACACATACACATACATGTAGATATATATGTATATATATGTGTGTGTGTGCGTGGATATGAATATGTACATTTTATTTCTACCTGTTTGTACTGGCAGGTGTTTGCTTCGTTTCCTTTAAAACATAATCTACATTGTTCCTTGTGCACGTTTAATATGATATATTGTACGGCGTTATGTATAAATGTATGATGTGTGCATATAAATATATATATATATATATATATATATATATATATATATATATGCACACAGAAACACACACATACACGTAACTACGTGTATATGTGTGTATGTGTATGTATGGATATATAATACTACAATATGTACACGTAGAAGGACATAGTTGTGAAAGTATATAAATATATATATTTATAACTATTATGTGTTCATAAACACAGATTATCCATATAACTATAGAAATGGAAATCTCAATCTCTTTATACATACATATACTTATAGAGAGACGTAGCAGCATACATGTGTGTTTGCCCCTATGTACCCAGGTTTCTAATCTTACTTCTCTCTCATATTATCTACATATATGTACACGAGGCAATGTCGAATGCTATATACGGCACGCAATGCATTTTCCGGAATTGTACATATAGGTAATTACATATATAAAACCCCCATTCATTGTAAATATATATATATATATATATATATATATATATATATATATATATATATATATATATA
>NC_069005.1:3092389-3099330 GCF_001194135.2 Octopus bimaculoides | reverse complement strand
ATCTCTCTCTCTTTCTCTCTCTCTCTCTCTCTCTCTCTCTATCTATCTATCTATCTATCTCGCTCTGTCTATCTACATATTCGACTTATTTTTTTACCGTCGTGTTACTTAGAATGTGTCTCTCTACAACTCTGTTCCTGTATCCATGCGAACCACCGCCATCAATATGAAGAACTGCAAGTCTACAATAACATTAGTTTTCCTATATCCACTGCTGCTGTTGCTACTACTACTACTACTACTACTACTACTACTACTACTACTACTACTACTACTATTAATACTACTACTTCTTGTACCCACAAAGACCAAAAGCAAGTGCTGCAAACATCAAAAAATCTAACAGCAATAACCAGCAACTACACCACGAAAACCACTTCAACTACCACCAACACCAACACCAACATCACAAGCATCGAACAACAAAAAGAACACAAAAATCAACAAAAACACTATTCCTTCTCTAGCATCCAGAACATTAACATCAACCACAGACACAAGACCATCAGCTAATACAACCGCTTCCCCCCGCCACTTCTCCACCACCACCAACAACAACAACACCACCACCACCAACAACAACAACAACACCACCACCACCACCACCATTGCAACGAACAACAGCACCAACAACAACTACAACGAACGAAACAGCAACAGTAACTAATACGCCAATCACTATATCAAGGCCAACTCCATCTTACAACCAGCTTCCATTTCGTTTGTGAAAGGAATTCGATGTTTTGTAATCTCTTTCAGAAACGCACCAGCTGTCTGCCTTCTTTTCTTGTGTTTAGTAGTATTGTTTGTTTTATTTTTCTATCTTTCTTTCTGTATTTTTTGGTTTTGTTTTGTTTTTTTTATTTCCTAAGATGGTTTGAAACCCGAGAGAAATGTCTGCCACATATGTTTGGCCGTGGAACAAACTGACTCTTACTCCATCTCTATGCACTACACCACCCTTCCGTCTCTTCGTTTTCTAACCATCCTTCCATTAATTTTCATTTGTCTGTTTGTCCGTCTGTTTGTCCTTTAGTATTTCATCTGGACAACTCTAGGATATAAAATAAGTGCTTAAACGAATACACCTTCTTATCGTATACATACAGACATATACACAGATATACACACATATACACAGTTATATGTATATACATACATAAATAAATACATACAGACAGGCACAAACACGTACAGACACACACACACATATACATAAATGTATAAATGTGATGCGCATACATATTTAGTAAAAAAGCTGAAAAAGCATAAATTACGCATATGCTTCATATTTTAATTGCGTTCTTTCATTAAGATAAACACCAGCGAATGTATAATTGCATAATTATGATAGAAAATTAGAATTAATTAATTTAAATGAATTTAAAAGCAATATTTAACCAAAACATCAGTAATGTTTTGTTTTTCAGTGTATACATAATTATGAATAATATGTACGTATACGTGCATGCATACACACATTTACCATTTAACACTTTCGCTCTTCTTTTATTTAAAGACTTTGAAGAAGGTCTACCATCCGAAATATCTAATTACCCATTGTTTTTAGCTCTTAGTAATATAATGGCCTTGTACTCTTAGGCATTTTTCCAAGACATTTTATTATTTCATGTAACTCTACATAGAGGCGTGGACATAAATATTTTTACTAATATATCATTTTGTACTTGCCCCTATTGACATTACAGATGGTACTATGTTTGTATGTTTGTACATCTTGTGTGTATCTGTGTAATCTGCAGATATATTATCTCTACATTTCATTTCGATTGGCCATTTAGGCCTTACAAAGAGAGGACAAACAAGGACACACAGACATAAAGTAGCTGCGGGCTGGACACAGACATTAATGAGATATTATCTCTACAATGCTGTTATACAATAACTCTTAACTAAGAACTGTATAGGTTTCTGAACGATTATGTTAGGTGTTGTCTGTGAATACCATGACAATAGGATCTGACTCTTGCCTCCGCAGCATACACTGTTCTTCAAATACTAAGAGGCATGATGTTTCAAGTTACGTATTTGTGTTTCGATAAGCGTATATATCTTGTGTGTTTACAATGTACACATGCTATGAAGTCCATTGCAGTGATTACTTCCGTTTACTTGCGTTTTTGTAGTTTATCTTACCGAATCAGAGTTCACGCTGCTGTCTGAGACAATTCATGCTAGTTCGAATATTATGCTAATGAAATTTATTATAGCTCCCTCTATGGCTCAGGTATGTTGCAAATTATCGTGACCCGACTTTTCGTCCGATGTCGCTTTGTCCAACGCCATTTCGTCCGCGTCTTTTCATCCAACGTGTTTTTGTCCTATGATCTTTTTGTCCGACGACATTTTGTCCAATTTTAAATAAACTCTTTAGAAATCAATATGAACATCAGAATCAAATGCTCATTGAGATTCATTGATACAATGTTATTGATATTGACGTCTGACGAAGTGAAGTCGGATGAAAAGACTTAGTACCGCCAACTATTACCTTATCTATAATTCCCGTGGTATTCCTTTTGTTACTATGTCGTCTGTATGTGTTGAATATATGTCATATGTAACTCTTAGTATTTTTCTCCGTCTATGGCGAGATTTTGTTGTTGATGCCTAGTTGTATTAGAACTGCCCGGATATTGTGCGTAAAATAGGGCACATTGGATTTAGTAGGTCCTAAATTTTGAGCCATACATCACCTTTATTTAATCAAGATTGAATAATTTGGGCAGCATTATTTGTGGAGTTTATATGAGTGAGTGCAACGTTATTTGAATATGAGATTTATGAAGATATGAGAGCGTTTGAAGCGATAAGGTGAAAACAAGTGATGAGTTGTGGAAAATCTGTGGTGAAAGATTCAAGTGAACGATTTTCAGTCCTGCAAGAAATTGCCAAGAAATATTCTAAAAGTATTACCCGACATATTTTTAATGTATATAGACATATGACAAAACTAATGCTGACTGTAAAATATACTGAAGTTTGAGATGACATTTTAGAGTATCATTTCTATGTAAGTTTTATAACAATTACTTATTTCTCTTCTCTACATGTATGTTCGGTTTCTTCCATATTCTACTTTGAGACATAAGTTTCAAAGTTTGAAAAATTATGTCTATTGTTCGTGTTTCTTACGTTCCTGCAACATCCAAATATTTTTTCATCGTAAATCTTCTTTCATCTTAATTCTGCTATTATATACTAAAGGAAAATTTTCTTATTTTTGTTTTGTGGTCTTTCTCGTATATTCTGTCTTAGAACATTCTTCATTTTTTTTTCCTATCTGTATTCTGAGCATTACATTCTATTCTCATTTTCATGTGCGATTAGAATATTTCTGAAAAGTTTCGTTCCTTTCTGCTCAACGTATTCGTTACACATATTACAAGACATGCAAAAATATATTCAACGTTAACAAATATCGAGCTGAAAATATTAACAACTTGCTCATAACCTTTGATTGTCCTTTTCTGGAACGTAACGATGCCAATACATATAGGTAACCTGTTGATGCGTTCTCCTTGTACCATTTTCAAATAGAATGATAGTCACAAATCTTACATGCCATATTTTCGATTCAATAGCTAAATCAGTATAATTCTTTCGTATAGGCACGATATTAGAGTATATTATCAAACTTCTATTGTTATTTTCCTTATACAAAATTATATGGGGTTTGTTGTAAACTAGTTTATACCTGTTTTTCTAAATTCCATATACATTTGATTTGTTATTTTCTATGCCGCGTAAAGAAATGTTTTCCTGAGCATATTATAAATACCAAACTGTGAGATAACTGTCGTTCTCGTGTCAGGCGACCGTTTTGTAAATAATACCTGAGATTGAATATTTCATATATAAAGACATTTTGGAATTATGTTGTTATGTTGTCGCTATAAGTGTTTTAATTATAAAAATGTATAGAATAGCATATTTTCTCAACTGAAAAGTTGAATTCATAAATACTTTTAAGACAGGCATAATGAAGTTCTGAAGCCTCACAATAGATTTGAATCCTGACAAATTCCAACGATATAGAAGAAGCCAAAGACGCAATAATAACGTATCAAAAGTCGTTCCAAATACAACTGTAGTCATATAAAACTTGTTTAATAACAATACCAGTCACATTTCCAATATATTCTCTGCCGAAGAATCTGCCAATCACATTGAATACTACAATAACAATACACTAAATGAGAGCATATTCGGAGAAACATTGAGACAGTGTAGAAAAATGACCATAAAATAACATACACCATTTCGTTAGAATAAATGTAATCACAAATGGAGCTAGAAAACGTGTACCATAGACATACAGATGTTTCCGCAAAAATACGAATGCAATAAACTAGAGCAATGCAAATGTTCGTTATAGCAATATTGAAAACATTTCTACCTATATAGCTATCAGTAATAGAGAAAATAATGGAAATAATAACAAGAGGAATATCCCACTTCAGTGCATCTGCAACTTTGTAATTTCCTGTTTTCACCATAGCAGTTTTATAACGAAGGGAAGCATGTAGCAAACTGAGGCATCTTTGGCTGAGAGCAACGAAAGAACCTACATAATATTAAACCAGAATTTATTTAAGAAATGATACAATCAATATAATCATTCATTTAAGCACCTAAAAATATGAAATTCTACATCCCCGTCTGAATACTGATGGTGCATAAAGAAAAAAAAGTAGGTGAAAATATGGAGATAGGCTTGTGAATTATCGTTAATACATAATGCTAATATGCGACCTCAAATGAATGCTGATTAATCTTAGAAGCTAAATGTGCTTTGCAAATATGGAATAGAAAGGCCTAATATTTGGTTGAAATTTAGGCAGTGTCCACCACAAATAAGCGATAAAATTAAGGCTAACATAATCAGGAGCATTTGACTTCCAATAGCATTGCACCGATGATTTTACAAATCTGTAAAACACGCAAAACTACTGACATAATTCTGTGTATGTATGAGTGTATATATATATATATATATATATATACATAGAGAGTGAACGTGAGGAGGGGGAAAGGGGAAGAGAGAGGGGATAAAGAGGGAAAGATAGAGAGAGAGAAAGAAATATAATGATGCAAATAAACATAAAACTACTTGGGCTATATATACAAAATATACATAAGTGGATACATGTAAATAGAGAGAAATCAAAGACCGAATATTTTGAGACAATGGCTATTCAAATATATATTTGTTTCTTTAATGCCCAGAGGGGGCTAAACACAGGGTGGACAAACATGGACAGACAAAGGGATTAGGTCGATTACATCGACCCTATTGCGTAACTGGTTCTTATTTAATCGAGCCCAACATCATGAACTGCAATGTCGCCCTCGGCGGAATTTGAACTCAGAAATTAACGGCAGACGAAATACTACTAAGCATTTCGCCCAGCGTGCTAATGATTCTGCCAACTCGCCACCCAAAAGACATTAATATATTAACAGAAGAAACTTACACAAAGCATGAAGCAACAGAAAATGAAACAGGAGAAGATATGGTGTGAGGGCTCAAATCCTTTTAACGTTAGTGAGTATTTTCTATATTGAGCGCCTAAGGAATCGTCTGTTGACTCTCCCTTTGATGAATTATACGAATTGATGAATTTTATATATATACTGTATTCATTTATAGCTTTCGAATTATTTTTACAGTTTATGAAGTTTCTTATAAATATAATTCATAGAATATGTCATAAGTTTTATCCAACAATGTCTCTCTTTCGTATATACCCCGAGTGTTTGTGGCTGTAGGCACGTATGCGTGTACCTGTGTGTGTGTAGACATAGGAGCATGTCACCTAAAAAGTGGCAGATAACTCTATATATCTTAAAATTTTTCACTTTCAACAAATGCTAAACCTTACTTTACATTTTACACCAAACCCTTTTTAGAATAATACCTTTCGTATGTTGAAATTCTAATCTATTTTTGATAACAATATTAATTACAATGCTATCTATTCTAATCTTGTTTTAATAATAACGTCAATAAAATTATTACATTTTCTCTCTTTTATTTCAGGTAAGTTGAATTATATTATTTGTGGAAATATTTCTAAAGATAAGTAATACAAATATTTTTCTAATTTTTCAAATTGCATTCTGTTTTATTATTTTCTATATTTTCTTCTTTTTTAAAATTCTTTTTCCATTATTAATCTAATATATATTCATATGAAAAAGAACGCATCAATCATCAGAGTTATTATATGGCTTGTTTCTTATATTCCATATCATTTACTGATACACATCACAGCCAACGTGGAGCTTGACGTTTGAATTTATTGTAGAATGAAATATCTATAGCGTATCGCACGGATATACGCGTGTTTTTCTTTCTTTCATCTTACCTTTCTTCACTCTCCTCCTCCACGTTATTATTCCTCCTCCTCCACCTTATTATTCCTCCTCCTCCAAATCATCTTTATCATCATCATCATCATCATTATGTTCTTCACCTCCTCCGCGTCCTTCTTTAAGTCTGTTTATTTCATGCAATTCTTTTTGCTGTCGGCACGTTCTTTTTAAACTTTGAGTTCAAATGTTGCCTGTGACAACGTTATCTTCAACCCTTCAGGGTCTATAATCGAATTGATTGCGTTCATTACATCGATTAACGTGCTCCTACCAAATTTCTTGTAAACATCATCGCAAGGCACAATGCGGAAATGAAAATGATAACTCGTCATTTTGTTGTAGACAAAGTCATTTACGAGTTATATTTATACTCAATAATTTGAGGAAGACAATCACAGATAATTAAATTTTGTGCGTAATGATATAGTAATGAAATGATGACAAGATTCACCATCATAGAGATCGCTATCGAGAGTTAACTTGCGTAGGTTGAATATGTATTTGTATATATGTCTAGCTATCTATCAATATATATATATATA
>NC_069005.1:3091041-3092191 GCF_001194135.2 Octopus bimaculoides | reverse complement strand
TATATATATATATATATATATGCACATACATCATTAATATTAGCTTGATTAGGTTCCAAGTAAGATACAATTTCGTAGGCGTTTCAAACGAATTTAACGCGGCCACTTTAGCCTGACCATCTAGGATCGTATATGGAGCCAACACAATTTTAAAGCCGAATCAAACTTTTATTGAATAGTACATGTAACTTCGCAATTTCCATTCGTTTTTCCATTCACGTATGTGTTAGCCACTAAACCTTTTTTTTTTATTCTCTCTCTGTTTATTTCTGTGTTCATTTCTGTTGAAGAGCGTAGGCTCGAAACGTAAAATACTTTCTCAATTGCCCGAGCGTTAAACTCATGCATCTGTTTGTTGTTTACACACCCGTCTACGTCTTTTGTTTTCTTTGCATTTTTTGTAAATTCTAACTATATATATATATCAAATTTCGCCAAACAATCATTGGTGAACGAGCTGTTGCAGAACGAGCAACGCAATGTGGAAACGAACCTCATATGACGTAGATGTTTGCGAAGCGAAACACACGGCCAGTCAAACTGCTACAAAAAAAATCTAATCAAAGAGAATGACATTCAGTGGTTTAGACAAAACTGGAACGCTTTTGATCATAAATGAATTTCGACCGATCCAGTTTACAAATCTATCAACAACTACAATATATTCTGCGACAAAAACAATAATGTCTGTTATGGTTTAGCGTTAGATTACAGTGCCATAAACTCCGATTAAAAATGGTAATAATGAGAAGGAATTGAAAGAATGTTTATGGAAACAAGAATAGAATTTAAATCACAGACACGGTTTTCTAAGAATTATGGTCAGTCTGTAATACAAACATTTATTTAATTGTGTATTCTTATTACAGCAAACTCCATTCAGATTAATTCAATTTATTTATTGTCATTGCGTATTTACGAATTACACAATATATCAATATAGCAATACACACGCACACACTCACAGGCCTATATACATACATGTACGCATAGATATATACATACATATATATATATATACATATATATATATACACATATATATATAGTTATAGATAGATATATAGATAGATAGATAGATGTAAATATATACCTATATGCATACATGTAAGCTTAGAGATACATAAGTATGCATATAAACATATATATA
>NC_069005.1:3086721-3087571 GCF_001194135.2 Octopus bimaculoides | reverse complement strand
TGTCCGTGTGTGTTTGTGTGTCTGTGTGTGTGTGTGTGTGTGTGTGTGTGTGTGTGTGTGTGTGTGTATAAGTGATGTATGTATATTATGGTTTATGGTTTCCATTTATCAGTCTTCACATAGCATACCAAAACCATGTTTGTTACCCAGAAATATATTACAGAATTCGTACGAACATACACAGAAATACCGTACAAAGAGCAGAGTCGTTCCCCGTGATATCCATGTAAATTAATGCCGATTCATTAATTTACATATTTCGTGTTTAATTCTAATGAAATTTACACGGTTTTTCACATTCATTCGTCTTTGCCCTTGCGTATTCCCAATAGAATAACCCTATATATGCGTCAAGCAAAGAAATATTGAGAAATGAGTGCAGAAATATAATCATTGTTCTTTTTAATATCATCGCTATTATTATTTTTATTGTTATTTTTATTATGATCATCATCATCATCATCTTCATCATTATTATTATTATTATTGTTCAGTAGTTTTATTTTTATAACGTGCTTTCACTTCACTACCGAGCGCAGCTCTGTGCGCCTTGGGTATGTGCTGTGGTTCTCTTATGTTTACTGTATTGAAAGTGTTTTGCGTAGAATGTGTGCAGTACCCAGTAGTGCAATTTTCTGTATGTTATATATATTTGTAAATCCTGGTGTTTTTGTTATGTATTTGTCTGAATATTGTTTTATTATACCTAAGGCACCTACTATTATAGGAATTGTTTCTGTTCTTAGACTCCACATTCGAGTTATCTCTATTTCCAGGTCTTTGTATTTTGAAAGTTTTTCCATTTCTTTTAGAGAAACGTTGTCATCTGCTGGTATTGATACTTCAATTA
>NC_069005.1:3079135-3084351 GCF_001194135.2 Octopus bimaculoides | reverse complement strand
TATACATATACATCTATACATAGCTAGCTAGCTCGATAGATAGATAGATAGATAGATAGATATATAGATATATAGATAGATAAATAGATAGATAGACAGACAGGCAGACAGACAGATAGACAGATAGTTAGATGGAGAGACAGATAGACAGACACACATACAGATAGATAGATGAATAGATGGATAGATAGATAGACAGACAGACAGACACACAGATAGATAGTTAGATGGAGAGACAGACAGACAGACATACAGATAGATAGACGGATAGATGGATAGATAGATAGATAAAGAGAGAGAGAGAGAGAGAGAGAGAGAGAGAGAGAGAGAGAGAGAGAGAGAGAGTTATGCAGGTCGGTGGCTTAATGGTTTAGGTTGTTGCACTCTCGATTGTAAAAATGTGGTTTCCATTCCAGTACACCTATTTGCGTTCGTGAGCAAATCCCTTCATTTCCTGCTGCTACATTTCATTCGGCCGGCATAAATCAATAATCCTTCGATGGACACTAGACGTATGCAGCGCCTGAAAAAACAAGTGCTACCATATACAAGCGATACTGCATAGTTTGGAAATAACTTCCTCTTTACTATATATGTGTATAGAATTAGGAATTATATACGTAGATACACGCGTATATATGTATATATATGTGTCTGTGTGTATCCATACATACATTATGCCGAATGTTGAAATCACTAATTATAGCTGTTGCATCTTCGTCAAGTTTTATTTTAATTAAAATATTGATTTCTTAAATTTTAGTTTTCTTTTCACACGGGATTCAGAGTTGATGGTGCTTTGAAGATATCTTAAGTCTAACCCTAACCCACCCTTTCAAACAATATTTTGTGGTCAACTGAATTATTAGTGCTAACACGAAGAACCATAAAATGATTACATTTCGCACATCGGATTTTCAACACATCTGCTTTCTTCACCTTTGAGTTCATGTGATGCGTGAGATTACAAAACGGTTTAAAATACTATAACACTCTTGAATATTTTTATCACGAATCAAGTTAACAGGGAGACTTAAATTTGCCAGATTGTTATTTAAAAGTTATCTTTACTGATTAAATCAATACTGAGTCCAGAACAATGTATTAATGTTTGTTAATGGAACGGCGTAAAGTGTAATTCTACTAGAGTGCTTCTGTCATGGGCCGAGAATAACGAATAATTGGTATTCCCTGTTTTATGTTAACGAGAAATTCATTAAAGACGCCGCCATTATAGAGCGTACGGTTATGCTTGCTGTAGGATGCTGGCCTCCTGAGAGAAAGAAATAAACCCAAATTAGTGTTGTATATACATATGTTTGTGTAACTATATAGATATATGTATATATACTTATATGCGTACAAACAAAGACATACACACACACACACATACATATATATATATATATATATATATATATATATATATATATATATATATATATATATATATATATATATATATATATATATATATATATATATATGTATACATCCGAGTATATATATATATATATATATATACATACATATATACATACACATATGCATCTATGAATAAACACATACACACACACCTATATGTGCATACATTTATGTATACATGTATAAGTGAGTATGGAGATGTAAATATACAATCTGAACTGAAACTCACTTAACGGAGCACAACCCCTTAGCACACATCCAAATACACACTAATCCCTAAGCCTATTTATCCATAAATGCAAACGCCTGGTGCCTTACACACATCTCTCTAAGGAGCAGTGTTACTTTACGCTGTCCTACCTCTCGGTCTCCACCTATGAACACGTATTTGCGTACATGCACACTCACATCAGTAAGCATGTATAAATCCTGTTCATAAACATGCCAAAATATTTCCATATCTTAAGGTATTACCGAGATTAACGATCAAAAATATTCGAACGGATTAAATTGGATTAACTGCAATAGTCGTATTATATAGTAACTACAACTAAAATTGGTAATTTCGGTATTATTATTGTTGTTATTTTTATTATTAATATATTATTATTAATAATAATAATAATAATAATAATAATAATAATAATAATAATAATAATAAGAATAAGAAGAAGAAGAAGAAGAAGAAGAAGAAGAAGAAGAAGAAGAAGAAGAAGAAGAAGACGAAGTAGAAGAAGAAGAAGAACTTTGTTACTAATAATGCCATCGATGCGAATGTTGCTTTTTATATTACCAATAATGTTACCAGCAATAACAACAACAACAAGAACGATAATAATAATGTTGTAATTATTTTTATTGAATGAAAATTGCAAACTGCTCGCGGATATATGAATTTTCTATATCTTTGATAGAATAATACTGTTATATACACACACACGCATGCATAAGCAAAATACAGACATACACATACAAGTATTCAAACATATATATGTGACTGGATGAGAATATACAGGAATAATGTACGCCATATTGACATATACCTATCCACAGTTACACAAATAGTAACATGGCGAACACACACACACACACAAACACGCACACCCTCACGTACAGTCATACACACACACATAGTGAGTTACATATATAGATATAGATGTAAATACAAATAAGGGAGATTAAAAAAAACGATTGTCTTACAACGCTTTGTTGGCGATGTTTATACTCTGAACTGAATCCTCGAGGTGCTCATCTTGAACTTTCCTATACGCGGGGTGCTATAACTCCCGTACAAATGAAACGGTTGTTCACCCCATTATCTTTCGTCTCCAGCTTTCGCACGTTGGATAGTGCTGCTGCTCATTTGTAGCAATTTGGGTAGCTAAAAGCATTTTGATGTTTCTCCTAAACGCGAAGTTACCATCGGTTTGGCATACTGCGTCTAGCTATCTGTCTGTTTATCTATCTATCTATCGATCTATCTATCTATCTATCTATCTATCTATATATATATATGTCTATCTCTCCCTCCCTCGCTCCTCTGTTTCTCTCTCTCTCTCTCTCTCTCTCTCTGTCTATATACAATCATATATATATGTATATATATATGCTGTGTACCATGCATGTGTACTGATCACTCTTTTACACTTGTCAGACATGGACCCTTTACAAACGTCATGTGAATGTTCTTGAAATATTCCATCAGAGATGCCTTAGTCACATTCTGAATGTTGGCTGGACCTTAAAAACTCCAGATACAGAGGTCCTGAGGAAAGCTGATATCCTGACTATTCAGGCCATGGTGCACAAACACCGGTTACGTTGGACTGGGCACCTGGTTAGAATGAATGATAGTAGGATCCCTAATCAGATGCTGTATGGGGAGTCTGTTAGTGGAAAGCGACCTTGGCAAGAGACAAGACTGATTTGAGGGTTGTGTAAAGTTCTCATTAAAGGCCTGTGAAATGCGGGAGGCTACCTCGAGGAGCAATGCTTGTCATCGCCATTGATGGAGGAAACAAATGTGTGTGTATATATATATATATATATAGATAGATAGATATATATATACATATTGATAGAGAAGCCGCGAAATGGTGCTTCTTGTGTCTTGAAGAGCTCTGAAACCTTCTGGCATCGAGTATCCAATGTTTTTGATACTTGGAACTAATACAAGCAGGCAGTTTTCAATTTTCTAATGAAGACGCCGTTTTCTTCATGTACCAGAAATATACAAACACACGTTAATGTATATCGTGTTTGATATATAATGTGTTGTCTTTGTTTTGGCTGTTGAATTAGCAGTTGTCTCGAATAGGCCTCCTGACATTAGCTTTTTTATCCATTGTTTTCTCATAATGAAATTCGTTGTATTTCCTATTTAATTCTAATCGTTAAAATGGCGAAAAGTAGCGAACTTGCTAATGAGGTTGCTAGACATTGTTTGTAAAATACATCCTAGCGGCAGACTTGTTAAAACTAAATGTTTACATCTGCTTGTTTTAGAAGTGTTATCAACATCAAATTGTATGACATTTCAATATATGTCTAAGTATGTAGGTAAACGTGTGTGCATCGGTGTGTGTTTCTGCGTGGCTGGCTAAGTGTCGCTGTGTGTATGTGTCAGGATATATGTGTGTGTGTGTGTTTATTTACAGATGTATGGATGTATAAACACATACATATATATAAATATTTAATGAGCCTAGATGTAGCGAAACGCACGCATACGTTGTCTATATATGTATACATATACACACATATATTTATATACATGCACATGTGTGTGTATGTATGCGTGTACGAGTGTATAAATGTGTACACACATATGTGTCGCTATATGTACGTTTATATCTATGTGTACATGGCCATATATAGAGAGACCGGTTCATAGATACACAAATACACGCACACAAAAGATATATGCGTGTGTATGGGTGGGTGTTTTTTGTTTGTTTGTTTATAAGCATTTGTGTATGAGAATGCCCCTTTATCATTTGAGATGTCTAAAGGTGGAAATATGCAACGCTATGTAATTTTATCCTTTTGTATATCTGAAAAGTATTTTTATAAATATAAAGTTAGACAGATAGATAAATATATAGATAGATAGATATATATATATAGAGAGAGAGGGGGGGGGGAGAGATAGTTAATAGATAAATAAATAAATAAATAAATAAATAGAAACATAGACAGATGAACTACATATGCAAAGATACTATCTCAAATATTTACATATACACAATGTGTACATACACATATATACACTTATATTTATACATACATACATACATACATACATATACATATAGATAGATAGATAGATAGATAGATAGATAGATAGATAGATAGATAGATAGATAGATAGATAGATACAAGCTTCAAAACAACATATCTCTGCCAGCGCCCATTTAGCCAGTTTCGTCCAAAACACTGCCTACGTGAGGCAGCGATATACAGATATGGTGTTAAGTTCGTGTACTTGTGCATGAATCTAAAATATCCTTAAATCAATTGTAAAATGTTCTTCAAACATAAGTACAGGAAGTAGAAGAGTATTCGTTGAGGTTCTCCGTATATTGTATCCAGGATGTCGAAAGGAATAATATTTTTCGACAGAGTCTGTCCCTTTGAAAAAACTATCTGAAATAAGTCACGTAAACAGCTAATGGTTCAACAGCCTGAGCTCTTGATGTATCACAAATCGCACCATATTCATAGACGCTTAGAGTATACATATACAAACATACATGCAACATGCATATATACATGTATATGTGTGTATATAT
>NC_069005.1:3077803-3078980 GCF_001194135.2 Octopus bimaculoides | reverse complement strand
TATATATACATATGTACTATAAATGCCAGAACCTAGATTACGTGACAATTATAGTGTCACCTATATCTCTGAAATTTTACCCGCATTCATAATCATGTACATATACGCACATATGCATATACATGTGTATACAGACACATGCGTCTATATATGCATCTACGTAGGTATGTACAATTACAGTTGTATGCATGCCATGCACAGATAAATGAGAAAATGCCACACGAAAGCATGTAACCGGGCGTTAGCCATTTACAAAAACTAAATCACATTGAAATGAAAATGGCAGCTTGGCTGCCAGTTGAGAGGTTCGAAATGATTAGTAATGTTGTCTCTAAACTCTGCTTGATGACAATTTATTTCAAAGAGCAAGGTCTCTTCTTTTATTTCAGACGTTTCAACCTATTTCTCGAGATCTTTCAGCCTAGCGCTTATTGATTCAGCCTCGTTTTTAAGAACTGCGAGAATTCGTGTTAATAAAGAAACAAACACTGGTTGACAGGCAGTGTTGGAGGTCAAGTGTCAACACCGATACTCACAGCGCGCACACACACACACATACACACACATACGTAAACAGATATGCATGCACACACACGCGCACAGGCACAGGCAAACACAAACGCGTGTATGTTAACACACAATGTGGGGCATATTATTAACGTATAAACATCTCTTACACTTGGTAGTGTACAATGGTTTCTACGCTTGCAAAACTGAATACAGTGGTCCTATATATAGTTAAAGGTAAAAATGATTAAAATAATTTATTACCAGCGCTTTCCATATATAATAAATGTTAAAAGACGTAAAATATTTCTTTATAAGTGTGTATAAATAAACGAAAAGAAAACCCTCGGTAGGACTACTTACATGCTGGAAAGGGCAGTCAAAGCCCAAACCACGAGAAATCTTTGTAAGGCACGTTGTTTGCAGCCACTAGAATGAATAAAAATTCAGTAAACCTTATACTCATAAGTTTCGCTATTAATGACGAAATAAATCAATTAATGAATTGATGAATTAGCCATCTATAGCAACGTGCCTTAAGAATCTTTTTTTCGGGATTTGGATTATGACTGCTCTTTTCAGCTTGTAAGGAGTCTTATCTCTTCATGTATTTATACACTCTTAATATATGTATATATGTATATATATATATATATATATATATATATAT
>NC_069005.1:3072749-3077519 GCF_001194135.2 Octopus bimaculoides | reverse complement strand
TATATATATATTGTATACGCAGACACATCAGAAGTGGGAGTGAGAGACATTATGTACATGGGGTATAGAGGAAGACTGGGAGCTTAGGGAAAGCCAACCAAATACAAAATACAACAGACAGATAACTGAATGCGTAGCGATAAAGTAAAATAGGTAGACACTCTCTCACAGACACACACACACACACACGCATGTATCCCGTATGTATATTTGTATGTATGTTAATTATGTAGGTAGGTATGTTATATATGTATGTATATATCCCGATATATTTGTATACAGAGACAGAGAGAAAGAGAGGGAGACATATACATACATACATACATACATACATACATACATACATACATACATACATGCGTGTTTAGCTAGATAATAACAGTATTTTTTTAAAATTTGACAGGATGTAAAGCCTGAAATATTTTATCATTTTTATTGTAATTATGTTTTGTCGTTTCGTTTCATGAGATTGTTTGTGGTTTTGTTTTTCTCTTATCAATTATATCTCAATATTACTCTAACCTACAATTACGCCTCCGCTATCAAATTTTCATCTGTAACAATGTCAATTTTATCACTAATACTATTTATGTGAAATGGCTTAATGTTGTCACCATAATATGTTTTATGTAAGTCACATTGTTGAGATTCAGTTTCTGTATTTTCAACTGACGAAGCTATATCAGGACCGAAACGTGCAGTTTGTTGAGACGGGATTTTAGAAATCACGCCTCTGAATGACAAATAATGTCTAGCAATATGTATGATTTGATTTTTTTTTTTTTCAATAACAACATCCATATACCCTTGATAGTAATCTGACTGTCAATTATGCCGTATTTACGGCTTAAAAATTGACGTAGCATATAGAGAAACGATGAGTTTAAACATACAAACTGCGTCGCCATCTTTCCAGATTCTGCAGCGTTCTACACAGTGTTCTTGGTTCTCGAAAATCGCTTTCTAAAAGCAGTCGATTTACATTTATGTTGGCTGTAAATTACATTCTGATCAGTTTGACTTCTATGCAGGAAAATACAGTAGTAGGAGCAGAATAATCTAATCACTGCTTGCACACATGTTTCACGCGAAATAATAAGGGATTTTACCTTACAGGTATAGAAGACTTTCAGCTGGAGCGAAGAAATTAATACTTATCGATATACACATGTAAAGAACAGATTAAAATTCTGTTGTTATGCTTTTTCTATCGTGAAATGTATAATGGCGTTGAGCAGAGTCCATAGCATGGGAGAGAAAATGCTTAACTACATTTCGTCCGTCTTTACGTTCTGAGATCAAATTTTGCCGAGGTCGACTTTGCCTATCATCACTTTGAGGTCAATGAAATAATTACCAGTGGGTCATTGGGGGCAATATATTCGACTCACCTCTCGCACGGAGTTGCTGGTCTTTTGCCAAAATCTAACATCATCATCATCATCATTATCCTCATTATTTTTATTATTATTATCATCATCACCAACATCATCGTCATCACCTTCATCATCATCATAATCATCATCATCATCATCATCATCATCATCATTATTATTATTATTATTATTATTATTATTATTATTATTATTATTATTATTATTATTATTATTATTATTACTAATCGCCATTATCTCATCATGATGATTAATTGTTCTACCGAATTCACCATGTTTCGTAGTATTCATCGAAAAGCGAACGGAAGTAAGGAATTCTATTGGAAAAACAAAGTCGAAGAGCTATCGCAATCAGTAATCAGTTGATTGATAAACGAGTCTCTTCTGCTTTTATATATGAGTTATAAATATAGTAAACGGATTAGAAAGGATTAGACGACTACCTAACAAAAACAAAAGTTGTTAAGACGGTAAAAGGCAACAAGAAGCAACTTAGATTTCATCGGAAACCGGACGGAACAATCGAATTACTATTTGAATATAATCAAGCGCTAAGATCATAAGTAAACATTTGAGAGATACGCTAATCTCTTCATTTATATGACTTATTATTATCTAACCTTATTCTGATAAGATGGGATTGTCTCTTTAGGCTGTCGTGTATAAGTCAGTGTAGTTAATACAGAATCCGCTCCGGCGTTTGATTCATGACTACAAATGACAAACTTTGAGTGGCATAAATCATTCGTTGAATACAATAAAAGCGAGAGCTATGTTTTTATCTCACACGATTCCTTTACCAAAGTAGGCTTATCACTTCTTTTAAGAAGATGATGATATATTAACAGAATCCTCCAGCGTTTTCTTTCTTTCGCTTCTTGATCTATGATCCTGCAATGTCTGCTTAAACGTATAATGCATCGATTTACTTTTTCTCCAAATTACACCTTCTACTTATCCGTGTTCTCCAAACCTTTCTCCTTCTTCTTCTTCTTCTTCTTCTTCTTCTTCTTCTTCTTCTTCTTCTTCCTCTCCTTCTTCTTCTTCTTCTTCTTCTTCTTCTTCTTCTTCTTCTTCTTCTTCTTCTTCTTTTCTTTCTACATCTTCCTCATCATCATCATCACTTTGTCATCCTTCTGCTTCAACATTTTCCTCCCCTCGTCCTCTTCTTTTTCATCATCATCATCATGTTATCCTCCTCCTCCTCCTCCTTCATCTTATTTTTCTCTTTCTACATCTTCCTCCCCTCGTCCTCTTCTTCATCATCATGAGCATCATCATGTTACCCTTCTTTTTCCTCTTCTTTTCTATCTGCATCTTCCTCCTCCTCGTCTTCATCATCATCAGCAGCAGCTGCATCATCACGATCATTTTGGTATACTTCTTTTTCTTCTTCTTCTTCTTCTTCTTCTTCTTCTTCTTCATCTCTTTCTTCTACATCTACCTCCCCTCGTCCTCTTCTTCATCATCATCATCACCATCATCATCATGTTTACCCTTCTTCTTCTCCTTCAACTTCTTTATTTCACGACTACCGCAGTTTGGTGATATCTTATATATGACGTGCTCTTAACTCGGCATGGGAATATCTTGTTTTATTTTGCTCCATACTAATGTGAATTTTGCTCTTGGCTCTGTGGCACCAAATGTAATATATCATTGACAAAACCATGTCTTTCTATTGAATTCTTAATCATTCTTTTCACGTGCTTCATCTATCTTCACCTAGATTCCAAACTGCAAATTCTACACAAAAGAAGCCGTCTTAATTCATTTCCCGAACACAAATTTCTTGAAACATGCAATAAAATTTATTTAAGCTATTTTAAAAATCTTTTCAAAACAGAAAGTGAAAAACCGTCCCCTGTACAACATGGCGTTAGGTCATATTGTATAATTGATTGTTGCTGTTTAGCCCTGGGTAAAACCGGATTGAGAAGCCTGATAAAATAACAGTTGCGACTCAACAGTTAACTGAGAAAGACTTTTGATCCATATACATACATATATGGATGTTTGTATATATGGATGGATGTAACTATCTCTCTCTCACTCTCTAAATATATATATATCTATATATATGTATATATATATATATATATATGTATATAGAGATTGATACATACATACATATATATATGATTGTGTGTATAAATATATATATATATATATATATATATATATATATATATATATATATATATGTGTGTGTGTGTGTGAGTGTATGTATGTATGCAGATATATATGTATATTTTTCTCCATATCCCACTGGTAAACATCCATTGATGTTATATCGCCTGCGGCAATGAGTCCATTAATATCGTCTACCCGATGCCCCCGATACTACGGACTGAACTGTAATCATCCCAGTAATACGGAATATTATCTTAAGAAACATGTGATTTGTGGAAACGCGTGTAGTGATACATTGATACAAGGATTATTATTATTATTATTATTATTATTATTATTATTATTATTGCTAAAATTTATTTAAACGGTACAGCTCGATGCAACAACAAAATGCTGGTTCAAAAATCAACATCATTAGACTGTGGCCGGCATACTGGGACAGGAGATTTATTTGCACATTCAAAACGTTTCCCGTAGACAAATTTATGATATATAAATATATGTGTGTGCGTGTGTGTGTGTATGTGTATGTGTGTATGCATGCGTGCATATATATATATATGTCTGTATGCATTCTTTGCATTATAGAATATCCACTTTTACGTACGGTGTTTGGATACGATTTTAGGAAGATTTATAACAATTCATAAGTAATTCATAACAGATCAAGCGACCTCGTAGAAACCTCACTGTAAGAGTATTGTGCTGGATTAAGTGAGGCCAAATTTAGCACACCAAGGATAAAGATATTTCAATAGCAACAAACAAATGGTTTATAATGCGTTACACAGAACTTCACTGTAGTTTTAAAGCAGGCAGATATGTTGTTGTTATTTCTAGCAATCAAGGTGTCGTATACGTGTTCTCGCCTCTGAGAGCAGAGGTGTTTCCTTTTGTAGTTGTTGTTGTTGAAGACCAAATTTTAGATTCATTCAGAAAATTAAATGTCAAAATTGCTGATATTTAATTCATTGTTGCTTAGGGTTACAGGGAGTGGTTTCTCTGTGTGTTGCATGTGTGTGTGTGTGTGTGTGTGTGTGTGTGTGTGTGAGGGGGTGAAAATAATGCAAGTGTCCCAAATCCCCAATTTATTGCATGTAACATTTCTGTAAATGTCAAAAATGCATGGTAGGTACCCTGGTGAAGAGGATCATAAGGAAGTATGTGAAAGTTTAACGTTGTTGGAATAGATGCGAAATATTGTGAGTTTATATATATGTGTGTATATATATATATATGTATA
>NC_069005.1:3062387-3072458 GCF_001194135.2 Octopus bimaculoides | reverse complement strand
ATATATATATATATATATATATATATATATATATATATATATATATATATATAAACATGCATGCACAGATGAGTATATATACATATGTATACACACAGAGACACATACACATATACATATATATATACACACATATATATATATACTTTTCTGTATTAAGTAGAAGCGTATATAAGTGTGTATACATGCGTATATATAGGCGTGTGTGTTTTGTATCTCTCCCTTTCTCACTCTTCCTCATTTCTCTCTCTCTTTCTCTGTAAATATGTATATGCGTGTGTCTTTGCGTTTGTGTGTGAGGGAGAGATGGGCAGATAGAGATATACTCAGACAAATTGATAGATAGATAGATAGATAGATAGATAGATAGATAGATAGATAGATAGATAGATATACATCCACCAGTTTTTTTATATAGATTTCCGTTGACGTTTTTACGACTGACAACTTCTCTTACCAACCCAGAATTGTGCCTTGTAAGTTCACATTCAGAAGTTTCTTACTCATGGAACCAAGTTTAAAAAATATTTTCCCCCATCACATACAGTAACAAAAAATAAAATAAATGTCCATCAATGCCTGTTCGCTCTCTGCTGAAATAAATATCAAAACTGTGCAAGATTGTGGTGGATCAGTTCAAAGAATGGAGTGAATGAAAGGACGGAATACCAACGTACGGTATTGAATAGTGAATTCTAAACTAACTCCGTCATCGATGAATAATACAATAATTCTATATGTCGAAATATTTGAGATATAAGTTATGTTCTTGAGGTGTGGTGTGTGCATATTTGTGTCTAGGTGAGATGATCTTTGTAGGTCATATGATTATACGTATTATTTTGACGTCTAAACGTAATAAAAGATTTTTCTCTAGTGAAATTTGCGTTCGGGGCGAGCGGACAACAGCAGAATTCTTCAGATGAAGAACCACTCGTCAATCAAGTATATCAATCTGCTAGTACCTGACACTAAGAGTGCCGGGTTCACGTGGGTCGTGATTCGTACGTATTCTACTGCTATTTTCGAAATGCCACCTTTTGTGAGGATTCTATTTGTAACCACCATTCGAAAGGACATATTTCCTCGAATCGTGCTGTATTTGCTTGAATCGTGATTCGCTTGGCCACGAAAAACCACCGAAAGAAATATTATACAGTGGAACTAATGCACCAAAATATCTTCACTTACTAAATATTTCAGTGTTAGCCACAAAATGGAAAAATTAGAGTAAAATTAGAATTATGTAGATTGCAGAAGTCGGAGTCAGCCATTTAAGTACGGAATCAAAAGAGAAATTCTTATTTTATATATAAAAAGAAATAATTTTAATTTTGTAGATAAATCAATAAGCAATTTTTTTTTATCAAATCTCATAAAAGATTTTGATTATGAAAATTTCGTGAAATTTATTGTGATGGAAAATTTACTTTCATACACAAACCCATACACACGAGAATGTTTCGTATGATATTGCAGTATAACTTTCACATGCTTTAGCCATTAGACTGCGGCCATACTTGGGCACCAACTTCGTAAGGGTTCAGTCGAACGGATCGACCCCGGTACTCTTCTTTCCGCATGGTACTTATTTTAGCGGTTTTCTTTTCCCGAACTGCTAGATTTAAGGCCAGCTGAGCATTTTCACTGATACCCACGCTCTCAAATCACACAATTTCAAAAGATTTTCTTCTTCTTCTTCTTCTTCTTCTTCTTCTTCTTCTTCTTCTTCTTCTTCCGCTTCTTCTTCTTCTTCTTCTTCTTCTTCTTCTTCTTCTTCTTCTTCTTCTTCTTCTTCTTCTTCTTCTTCTTCTGCTTCGTCTCATTATTATTATTATTATTATTATTATTATTATTATTATTATTATTATTATTATTATTATTATTATCAACAAGGTGGCGGACTGGCAGAATCATTACCATGCCGGACTAAATGCATAGTGACATTTCATGTCGTAATTATATTCTGAATTCATATACCGCCAAGCTAAAACTTTGGCTTTCATCATTTGTGGGGTGGGTTCGATAAAATAAGTACCAGTGAAATTCTGGTGTCGACTTAATCGATTTCCACCCCATCCCCTTTGAAAATTGCAAGCCCTATACCGAAATTTGAATCCGTTATTACTGTTGTTATCACTTTGTTTTTGATGTTTTTGATATTAACCATGAATTTCTTGCTATATTTTGGTATTGTTACGTTCCTATTACAAGTATTGATTTTTCGCCGTATTCTTTATTGTAAGATATCTGTTTGACCCAGGGTTCCAATTAATTAAATATCAGTGCAACGTTATATAATTGGATTTGGTTTTGGTTTTTACGCTATTATTTCCATAGTTACTTTTTGAAGGTGAAAAAATAACCAGTGAAAACGAAAGGAAATATATGATGTTTTAAAGTGTAGTTCTTTTTTTAAATTTATTTCGTTCGTGTATAGAGGATGGAGAGTTTCAATGAAAGAAGATAGGAATGGTTATTTCACATAAAACAAATAAATAATTTTAAAAAATTATAACATGAAAGAATTATCTAAGCTTAAAAGGAAAATGAAAAAAAAAAATAAAGTAATTCTGTACTACAGCGTGATTGAAGAATTTCATTGTGGAATTGTCATGAAAGGATTACAAAGAACAGCTATGCCTTTATACTTACTTTTGTCTTACGTTACGATGGCATTAGACAGTGTCAAAAGAACTTCGAAATACGTCAGCAGGATTACTGGTAGTATTTCCTTTCTTGGAATGGAATTGTATCGGTGACCTGGTTATAGAAGTGTGCAGATATGTAGTGATAATTGATATTGCAAAATGCGAGAGTCAGTGAGCTTGCGGTATAGTTAGCATGCCGGGAAAAATGAAGGGTCGTGTTCATTTATTCCGACTTCATGTTTTAAGTACAAATGTGCCGGGGCCACGTTTGCCGGTCATTTTTTCTGGTTCTATAAAACAGGTATCAGTTTGACATTGGGAACGTGGAAATCGACCTACCCATGGCCCTGAATTTCCTGGCCTTGTGCCATATTCTGAAACCAATATGTTATAATGCAGGCAGATAATAAAATAAAACATTACTTACATATAATGATTTCAATTTCCGGCACGGAGCCTGAGGTTGTTAAGTGCAAGGTAAGTTGATTACATACATCCAAACGTACGAATCGAAAAGCGGATGTAATGCCGTTAAGAATTTAGTCCGGCATGCTAACGATTCTGAATAATAATGGCTTCAAATGTTGGCCCAATGCCAGCGATTTTCAGGGAGGGTATACATCGATTACATCTACTCCAATACACAACTGGTACTAATCTTATCGACCAAGAAAGGACTAAAAAAAAAACATTGGCGACCTCGGCGGAATTCGAACTCGGAACGTAAATACGGTTGAAATGCCGCTTAGCAGTTTGTACGGAAATTGTAACGACGGTTGTGTCTGAGAGGACCTTATGGAAGAGGTGCTTCCGGACAGTACCCCTAAACATTTTGGATGGATGGTTCTATGATCAACCCTAAATTGACCCATTCAACTTCAGTTATAAATGGGTAACCCTGCAACCGAGTGGGTTTTCTTTCAGACGAAATGTTGGCCTCTTTACTTCGGGAGTGGTTTGGCATCATTCGGAAGTTATAGCAATGCTCTTCTTTCCTAACAGACATTATTAAACATCCCAAATTCCACTCCTCGATAAGTTTAATGTATCGTCACTCGACTCATTGCACCACCAGAAATCTCTGCACAGCATTTCATCAAACGCTTTCGAAAGGTGACGCAAGTATGGATCGTCTGCACTTTTATACATCGGAGAAGTCTTAGAGTAAATATGTGGCCTGTGCCGCTGCAGATTTTCCGAAAACACCATTGCTTGCATGGGATGACGGCGACATTAGCAACACCTTATAGAGACAGCTAATTACCCTTTATGCTCTAAGCGCAAACCTTGAAATTTCGAGAGGAGGTAAACAATTATATCAAACCCTGTATTGATATTCTACTTATTTTATCGACCTTGAAAACATTAAATACCTCTTAGCATATTGTCCGCTGTGATATTGTTTCTGCAATATATAAAGACGTTGGGGCGGCAGACACTTACGTAGCGGGTAATTCGGTGAATGCTAAGTATATTGGTTACCTTCGCAAAAGAATTGAAATAGTAGAAGCTTTGATATTCAGGCATTCCTTTAATTTGCGATATTTTCATATATCTTGTGTTTTTTTTCGGTTTTTTTTTTTTGCTCTTTATACTGTTTGAAAGGTGAATTGAAGACATACATGGAAACATGGAAACATGGAAACGTATGAGAAGCGGAAAGCGTAGAAACATAAATATTGGCAATGAAGACTCACATAGTCGCACAATTACCAGAGATTTATCTCTCTCTCTTTCTGTCACTCTCTTCCTCTGTCTCCACACACACACACACACAAACACCCACACACACGCACACACATAAGGACACACACACATACATACATACATATGCATATATATATATATATATATATATATATATATATACAGATATAAATAGATACATACTCACACACATACACACATATATGTGTCTACATATATACATATAATATATACGCATACATACATACACACACACACACACACACACACGTACACACATATATATATATATATATATATATATATAAGAATATAGATATTCATATATATGTATATATATATGCACACATATACATGTGCTACAAACATACATACATGTGTTTATAAGCATATAAAATATATATATATATTAACTGTGTGTTTGTGTATGTGTGTATGTGTCTGTCTGTCTGTCTGTCTGTGTGTGTGTGTGGAACGAGAAAGTGAGTGGGTGTATTATGGATAATAGATCTTATATATTGATTGATAAGTTTGGCAAGTGATATCTCTGATACATGGCAGGTGAGATAGAGGAATGTTTAAGGTTTGAAATAAAAGCAATATGGAGTGAAGTGAGACAATGAGCGGGGAAAGATTCTGTGTGTGCGGTATGTGTGTGTGTGCGCATGCGTATGAGAAATGTTAAAGTGATGTAGAGAGAGTAAACGAGGAGAAATTTTAGTTTGACACGCAATGTCAAATGAAAGCAAGAACAAGAGTAAAATGTCTCATTAACTGTTACCTACTCACATTCATGCATACATCCATCCATTCATACGTACATACATACATTCACATTTATATCACTTTTAAGTTATCTCTATATATTTGCTATAGAATTTAGCGCCACCATTGACGGTTATGACGTTTTGAATACGAATTCATGTATAAAGACAATGAGATCGAAAATTTTAAAGAATAGGTCATGGGTGTATATGAATATTTTCGTAGTTGTTTATCCTTCTTCAGCACCAGACCCAACTCATTAACCATTCCCACACCAATTGCTTAAAGAGCCACTTAGTCTAGTGGTGTAACGCTATTGTATACACCAGCCTGCACGTTAAACACATTCTTCGCAACTCTCACATGCATATTTTGATTTTAAATTTCGGCACAAGGCCAGCGATTTCCTTGGAAATATACTCTGCTGTATTTGTACCAACACTTTACGATTTCAGTTGAAGAACTGCCCAAGTCAAATGTGTGCCTTGTGGATTCGAGGTCGATAAAATAAAGTACCAATCCAGTAAGAAGATCGATGTGATTGACGAGAATCGCTCCCCTCAACATATAAAAAAAGAAAGAAAAGATAAAAGCTTACATATGTACGTGTATTACTGTATATGAATGTACTTTTCTTTCTTTGTACAGAAGTAAGTGAGCTGGGAGAATCGTTAGATAAACGCCGGATAATTGATTAACTTGAATTTCGTCCGTTTCAGTGTTCTGAGTTCAAATTCCGACGATGTAGGATTTGCCTGTCATCCTTTTGTGGGCGATAAATTAAGCCTATTCACGGTCCTACCAGTTCACCACCTTAATTCGGAACGAAATAATCCTTCCTAATAAAGGTTCAAGAGCTGACAATTATTGGGGAGGGGAGCTGTGTTTCACTGGTACTTAATTCATCGATCCCGAAAGGATGAAAAGCAAAGTCAACCTCGGCGGAATTTGAACTCATAGTTTAAAGTCAGACGAAATGCCGCTAAGCGTTTTTGCCCGGCCTGTTAACGCTTCTGTTAGTTCCCAGCCTTAACTCACAACGTTATAATAATAAGAAACACACACTGAAAGAGAAGAAATACCGCGAAACATTTTTTTTTTTGCTCGTCGCGTTAACAATTGCGCCATTTTTCCACCTTTGACATCGCTTAATATTAATAACAGTAATGTGTTAGTGTTTGTTGTAGGTTAGTTACAAACCGTAGATCAATACGCTACTAAACTATTCAGTTAGTTCGATACAAGTCGAAACTTCTACCAAACTATTACAACCAACGATTTTGTAACTAGAATCTTCTGATGCCTTTCATATTAAAGTCTTTCATCTTATTTCTGTTGCCACTCTTATTATAATTATTGCTGTAGTTGTTGCTGTTGTTGTTATAATACTTGTTATTGATGTTGTTCGTGTTGGTATTGTTGCTGTGTTTGTTGTTACTACGGATTCATTTATTTATTTATTTTGTGTTTTTTTTTCTTTCTTTTATAACTGACGTAATTTTATTGTTACTTTTTTTTATTAGTGTTGTTATTGATATTGTTCGTATTGTTATTATTATTATTATTATTATTATTATTATTATTATTATTATTATCATTATTATTATTATTATTATTATTATTATTATTATTATTATTATCATTATTATTTTTTTTACTAAAGATTTTTTTTCATTTTTACTGTTATTGTTGTTGTTATAACCCATGATTTTTTTTCTTTTTTTCTTTTTGTTGGTGTTGTTGTTGTTGTTGATTCTGTAGGTGCTACTAGTCTCGGTTACTAGTTTTTGTTATTTCTATGGTTCTTCATTATTTATATTTTTGTTATTGCTGATGTCGATGGGGTATTTTATCTATTGTTGTTGCTATGAGTGTTGTTGTTGTCATTGTTATTACTGTTGAGGTAATGTTATTGCTGTTCTTGTTGTTGTTTTACTGTCAGTTGTTGTTGTTGCTGAGCTGTTGTTGATCTTGCTGTTGTCATCGTGATTGCTGTTTTTGTTGTGTTTGTTGTTGTTGCTGTTGTTGTTGTTACCCATACTGCAAATGTTGCTGTTGGTAATTTCATAATTTTTCATTCGAGTACAACATCGATTTTTCGGAACCATTACTTCTGTAGCCTTTCCAGATTACTGATTTTTTTTTCCGTAAAAGAGGGTGGTCACACTTGAAATTATACAAATATTAAACATACTTAAATAATTAAACGAAATTACGGGTATGGATGGGTACATTAGAATAAACGATACAAGTTTATTAGCACTGTACTGTGCAAGGATATTTTGAGTCCAAGGTACATTTAAACTAGTTGGCGGCAACAGCAATATAATGTTCCTTCTCTATATCCTTCTTTTTTACCTTCCTCCGCCACCCCATTTCTACCTCCTGCCCCTCCTCCTTCTTGTTTTTCTCTTCCATCATCGTCATCATCAGCATCGTCGACATCATCATCATCACGGCCACCACCACCACCAACAACAACAGCAACACCGCCATCACTTCCATCGCCATAATCATCATCATCATCATCATCATCAACATCATCTTCTGCTTCCCCTTTTCCCCCTTCCTCCACATTTTAATCCTCTTCCCCTTATTTCTTCTGTTTCTCACCTTCGTCCTTCTTCCTTTCCTCCGCTGATTTCCCTTCCTCCTCCTCCTCCTCCTCCTCTTCCTCTTTCTCCTTGTTCTACTCTTTCATCATCATCACCATCATCATCACCATCGTGATAGTCGTGGTCATAGTCGTCGTTGACATCATGATCATGATCATCATCATCATCATCATCATCATCATCATCATCATCATCATCATCATAATCATTATTATTATTATTATTATTATTATTATTATTATTATTATTATTATTACTATTATTATTATTAGAACGCCGGATAAAATGCACAATGGCATTTGTTCTGGAAGTTCTAAATCCAAATGCCACCAAAGTTTAATTTTGCCTTTTCAACTCTTCTTCCCTTGGGAATCGGTAAAATAGGTACCAGTTGCACACCAAATGCAAACTGCTGACGTTTTGAAGAAGTTTGCCAATCGTAACACAACTATTATTATTAGAACTTAAAGGACGGCGAACTGGCAGAATGGTTAACGCGCAGGTGTCTCGCCTGTCGCTACGTTCTGAGTTCAAATTCCACCGAGGTCGACTTTGCCCTTTCTCCTTTCAGGGTCGATAAATAAAGCAGAAATGAATTACTGAGGTCTATATAATCGACTGAACCCCGCCCCCAAAATTTCAGGCCTTGTGCCTATCGTAGAAAGTATTATTATTAAAACTCAACTATTGTAGTTGTTGTTCTTGTTATATCTGCAATATTCTTGGCCTTTCAATGGTAATAGGCGCTGCTGCTGCTGCTGCTGCCGATGTTGTTGTTGATGTTACACTTGTATTGTTTTACGCAATCTTTTATAATCTTCATTCATTTTTATTTGTTAATTTTCACCTTGCTGTATTTCATGATTTTTAATTATTGCATTTTACAACATTTCTCGTTTTTTTTTTCTTTAAATATTTTCTTGTTTGTTTTCTGATTGTAATTTTGTTCTTTTTTTCCTTTTATTTACTTGTGATTTTCTTTCTTTCTTCTTGTCTTTAAAGTCTGTCTGTCATGGCGTCTTTACAGAATTCCGCAAAATAAAACATTGTCATTAATTCTTCTACTCAATGCTTTCTTGCTTTTTGTGTTCTTCTTGTTCTTCTTCGTCAAACTCGTTACAGTCATTGTCTTCTTCTTATGCTGTTTGTTCTCCACTCATTTCCTTCTCATTCATTTCACCTCTTCTTTTTATTCCACCACTTGTTGTTGTTGTCGCTGCTGTAGCTGTCTGTCTTCTTCTTCTTCTTCTTCTTCTTCTTCTTCTTCTTCTTCTTCTTCTTCTTCTTCTTCTTCTTCTTCTTCTTCTACTACTACTACTACTACTACTACTACTACTGCTGCTGCTTTTTCTTCTTCCTTTTCTTCTTTTTCTTCTCTTTCCTGTTCTCCTTCTTCCCCATTCTATTTTCACCTTTTTCATTATCCCCTTCATCTTTCGTACATCTCCTTCTCCTTCATCTTCTCCGACATCTTTCTCTTCTCATCCCCTCCTTCTTCCCCACCTACTCCCACTCATTTTTCTTTTCCCCCCACTACTTTTCCTTCTTCTTCCATTATTCTTCTTTTCCTTCACCTCTTACGCATTCTTCTTTTTCTTCTTCTACTTCTCCTCCTGCTTGTTATCCTCTTCATATCCTCCTTCATCTTCTCCTATTCTCCTCCTCCCCCTTCAAGTTCTTCAGTTTCTTCAAATTTATCTACTCACCCCCACCTTTACCATCACCATCACCCTATCACCAACATCCATGACCAACATCATCGATCTCCGATCCACTTCCCTCTCTTCAGCCAATATTAGTACTATCATTAAAACGCCACCATCACCGACATAACCTCAACAACACCCACGAATTCTTTGAAATACATAAATTTACATTTGCGGAGATGACCCATCATCGTCGTATTGCTGGCGTAATAAATGTGCATAACAAAACGAAATGCTGTATTGTTCTCAATGTTAATATTCAGAGTTCAAATCCGACTAAAGTCAATCCATACGTTTATCCGCCCGGATAAAGGTAAAACACTACCAAGCACAAATACACACATATACACACACATATCCACACACACAAACACTCCCTCTCTCTCAAACAGACACACACAAACACACACACTCATACCCACACACTTATACACACACAATCTCACACTCACACACACATACACACACATACACACACACACACACACACACACACACACTATCTCTCTCTCTCTCTCTCACACACAGAGGCGTGAAACTGTTGACTGATAAGGTCATGAATTCCGTTTGCTTTGCTTTTGCTAAATACATGGAACATAACGTATATATATATATGTATGTATATAT
>NC_069005.1:3061823-3062246 GCF_001194135.2 Octopus bimaculoides | reverse complement strand
ATATATATACATACATACATACATACATACATACATACATACATACACGCACACAGATATAATATGGTGTGAAGGAAAGAAAGTTGTGAATCTATTCGAGTTAATGGTTCCTCATGAAGATAACATGGACAGGAAAGACTGACCGTTATGGAGAACTCCTCGAAGAATGTGAAGACGCAGGCTGGAAAGTGGAGCATTTTCCATTCGAAGTCGGACGTAGAGGATTTGTTGGACACAGTGTGAGGCGACTGTTGTTATCGTTAGGCTTAACTCACCGTAAAATAAATGTCACCATGACTAATATCCAAAATACAGCGGAGGAGGCTAGTCACTGGATTTCGTTAAAAAGAGACGATGAGCGATGGCTAGAGGAATATGAGCTATATTTAATAACCAGTTAATCTAGCAAGCGGGACCTTATAT
>NC_069005.1:3059111-3061521 GCF_001194135.2 Octopus bimaculoides | reverse complement strand
TATATATATAATGGTTCCATAAGTTCCCCTCACCAATTTCCCAAATTCTTTGTACAGAAGCCCTATATACACTCTGTGTTCTCACAATTTGCATTGTCGTACCCGCCTCCTCACCTATCTCAAATATTCTTATACGACATCTCTACTCCTACATGCCGACTTTAATTCCTCTCTCCCCTTTCTCTGTTTCACAACATACATACATACATACATACATATGTACATACATATATACATACATATATGTGTATAGACATACACACACATATCGATGTATACCTATGTATACATTTATGTATATATATATATATATATATATATATATATATATATATATATATATATATATATACATTTATATATACCTACATTAGATATACAAATACACACACACACACATAAGTTGTTCGCTGTAGATTTTGTTTTGTTGTTGTTTTTTTCTTTTTGGCTTTTATTTCCCTTCACCTGTTCGCTTACCATCTTCTAACGCGCCGTTTACCAACCGCCAGGTCTCTCTCACATCCAAGACCTACATACCTTTTAACTTTCGCATTTCTGTAATTCTCCTCCAGAGGTCCATCAATAGAAAGTACAATTAAACGATTCCTTGATGCTGTGTAAATATATTGTGTAGTTGCGAGTGTGTGTCTGTGCGTGTTTTGTATATGAACATGAATGTGTTCACGTATGTGTATCGTATCTGTGTGCTGTGTCTTTATGGGTGTGTGAATGACTTTTGCTTCGTGTAAACGTTCGGTTGTTTGAAATATGTGTTTTCTTCAAATAGCGTGAAGTAACAGAAACAGTAAAACAGCAGAAACTAGGATGAGAGCTGAGGTGGTGGTGATGGTGGTTGAGGTGGAGATGGTGGTGGTATTGATGTTAGTAGAAGCGGTGGTGGAGGCTGTGGCGGTGACAGCGGCGGTGGTGATGGAGTTGTACGTGCTATGTCAATGATGACTATTACGACTGCGCGGCTGCTACTCTCAATGGTGATGGTGATTGTGATGATGAATACGATGATGACTACGATGATGTTTGTGATGATGAGGTAGGAAGGGAGATTAAGTTGGTGACGGTGAGGGAGTGGGTAATAGTGTAGACATAGAGGGGATGAAGGAAAGCAAGACGTTGATGATGAAGATGGTGATGATGCTGATGATGATGATAATGATGATGATGATGATGATGATGATGATGATGATGATGATGATGATGATGATGATGATGATGATGAACGTAGTACATCTGAAAGTTGAAACAAAACAAAAAAAGGCAAATAATAATAACAAAATTAAAACTATGAGTATAAGAAGACGTAGAAGAAGAAGAAATAACATTCAGGTAACTGCGATGAATCGATCTCTTTCAATGGGTAAATAAAAGACGATATAAAAGAATCGAAGATGAAGGCTGAGCTTTCATTGTGAATCAAAGGGAGACTTAAACATCAATACGTTATACGCATGCGTGAGAGATTGCGATGTGTGAATGGCAGCTTGCATACATAAACCCCACCACACGCATACACATATATTGTCTCTCTTTCACAACGCGCATGTATGTAAATATATACAAATTTTAGAATTTTACATGTATAGGTACACATATGTATGTTTATATATACATATATGTATGTTATATGCATACATATACAAATACATATATATAGATGTGCATGTATATATATATATATACATATATGTATGTTATATGCATACATATACAAATACATATATATAGATGTGCATGTATATATATATATATACATACAGGCATACATGCATACACAATTACAAACATACAAGTATACAAGCATACATACATGTAGATATACGTATACATACATACATATATATATATATATATATGTATGTATGCGTATATATATATATAATCATACAATTGTACATCTGTTCTGTTGATGCATATATCAACAAGGGCATCCTTAGATTTCCATTCATATGTACAGAGAAAATTTTGTGTTTCAGCATCGCTTTTTATATGTTTATATTAACATTTTTTGTTAAGCTGCAGAACCACCCATCCACACACATACATACCTAGAGTCACATGCAAGCATTACAATGAAAATGTGTGCTTTTATACATGGAAACCTAACACACCTTCTCGGCTTATTTGGGACTGCTTCTATTGGGCCCCTTTGCTCTCTGCCATCTTCACGTGTATTAACCCACTTACTTCACACACACACTATGCGTATTTCTGTAGCAAGCAAATCTTATTAAACAAATGCGTTTAAGCTGACGTGGTACATTTATGTATGAATATATACATACACACATACATACATACATATATATATATATATATACAAACATAGAAGACATCATAAAGAATTATACATCTTAGGCATTTATTCATTAATGCATTATTTTCCTCTAATTTC
>NC_069005.1:3056705-3059054 GCF_001194135.2 Octopus bimaculoides | reverse complement strand
TATATATATATATATATATATGTATGTATGTATATATGTATGCATGTATAAAGGAAGAGACACAGAGCGAGACAGAGACATGCGTATATATGTATATACATACACACCCATTTATATATACATACATATATGCACATGTAATTTCCCGGGCGTACATACGCAGCACAACACACTAACGGATATTAAAACACTCTAAAACACATTTTCCTTCCTCCCAAACGCACCTACGAACGAATATATATTTATATCTGTTTCTACCTTTCTTTCTACGTGTGTGTTTGTGTGTATGTGTGTGTGTGTGTGTGTGTGTATGCGTGTGTGTGTGTGTGTGTGTGTGTGTGTGTTGCGCTCGCTTGTATCTGTGAGTATTGATGTATATGCATGTATATGTATAAAGAAACATGAGTATGTATTCATATGTTATTTGCTCATCACTTCCACAGAAATCGTAGCTTATGCACAGATTATAACAGCGTTTACTATTCGGCTGATGCCTCCTGCCTTTCAGATATTTTCATGAACACTCGATCCAGCGTTCGAATAAATATGAGTATGAAGTTTAAAAAAACTATAAGTCCGATGACGCCACAAGGCTTGAAACTTATTGTTTGTTACATATGAACGTTGATAATACACAATCGAAAAAGAACATATTTCTCTTAAGGTTTCAGGACACTGTACAATATAATTATTGATAAGGTAAAGTCCGAGTTGTCTTTTCATTTGTTGTTTCTTAGTAGGAGATCTTTTGCCCGTCTGTTCGTGCCTCGAAGCGACATGGATCATCCGTCATCGTTAAAGATGGCTGATGAATTATCTGTTAAGTGGAGTAAAGTTCTGTAGCGTCAATCTCACTCTTGTTTGTCACCATTTTCAGTTCAGCACGCCCAGGGATCGAGACTGATGCATTGGATAACCCAGATGTGTTGCGTGGGATTTGTTGGGCTTTTCATTTCCCAATTTGTTACTGAAAGTGCCTTACTCTCCTTTGAGAACCCAATTTCCGAAATTTCCCCAAGACACCTAATGAAGGCTGTGTTGTGTTAACAACAAACAAGAGGAGGACAAATATCCGTCAAATGTAAATAATGTAATATAGAGCTGTAATTAACAAAAGATTCATACACAAGCATCGGGTAAAGTATCATGCAACGGGTTACAGATAACATACAGCTCAGTACTTGGGTATTTGCCGTACGCAATGTAAAGTCTACGTCGGTGAGGAATGAACAGAGAATACAGAGACACATTAGCAAAATGTCGTAAACGATTATTTTTGAATTGTCTATATATTTATGACCAGATACACACACACACACTTTCAGACAGACAGCCAAACTTATTTAAACACTCACATATGTACATATATGTTTATGCGTACGTGTGTGTGTTTCTGTATGTGCATGTGTGTGCATCTACCAATGTATCTAATTATCAAGCTATGCATCTCCATGTATAAATATGAGTATTAAACACCACACATACAGAAACACGCACAGAGACGCACACACAAATACACACGAACACATATAAATGAAGACGCATATGAGTATATGCATATATTGTGCTTATTTACTAGTTGCTAAAATCTTTCGCTTCTTCAGCAGGTTTCACCTTTCTTTTTGCCCTCTGATCTGCATTCCTGCCAACTTGTCTTGGGGCCACAAAGCATACAAATTTTGGAAACTTCCCAAACTGAATTGAAACACTAAACGACATCTACATATCGCGTCAACCACACAAAATTGAGTTCTGTTTGCAGTTGTACATGTCTACCAACTTGAACTGTTAATGTTGGACTAATGACCTATCCTCTTATTTTACTCCCTCTTCCTCCCTCTTTCTCTCTCTCTCTCTCTCTCTCCCTATCTCTCTCTCTCTTTCTCTCTCTCTCTCTCTCTTTCTCTCTCTCTCTCTCTCTCTCTCTCTCTCTCTCTCTCTCTCTCTCTCTCTCTCTCTCTCTCTCTCTCTCTCTCTCTCTCTCTCTCTCTCTCTTTATCTTTCTTTTTAATTCTTACGAAAAGATTTTGTTTCCAAGTACATGTTTGGTACATTTTGTCTAGGATATATTTGGAACTGTAAACAATAGAAAGAGATGAGTCTGAAGTACATTTCGGATTCGATAAATGTCTAAAATTCGTCCTTTCACTGTGAACTTTGCTTTTTACATACATGAAGCCTACACGTGCAGGCATTGTCGCACGCACTATGCTCATACGCATATATATACGTCTGCATACATATGTACCATATGTATACATGAAAATATGTGTGTATGCATATTCATATATATATATATGTGTGTGTATCTATACATATATACACACAAATATATATATATATATATAT
>NC_069005.1:3055158-3055980 GCF_001194135.2 Octopus bimaculoides | reverse complement strand
ATATATATATATATATACATTCATACATACATACATATACATATATATATATATATATATATATGCCTACATACATACATACAAACATTTACATACATACCTATATACATACACGCATGCATACATACTTACGTACATTCATACATACATGCACATACTTACATGCATACGTACATATATAAATACACATACATATATACATATATACATATATACATACATACATACATACATACATACGGAATTATGTATGCTTTTACATTGTTTCTATTCGCAAAAAATAATTCATTGCATTCGTTATATCGTATTTCTTATTTTACAGATTCCATGCTAACCACTATCTCTCTGGTTTCCATGTACAAATAGGAACCAAATCTTCCTTCTACTCTTAACACTCCTCTGAGTATATAATATTACATCGCCCCGGATTCATTCATTTATTCCCAATTTACACAGCTCTGCTGAAAGTTCGGTTGGATTTCACCAGGTTACTAACTTGACTGCGCTTTTTAGTAATTTATTGTCCCCTTGGGGAATCTGTGTGTATTTGGAATGGCTCCCTTCTCATACTATACGTAAATGTGTAATGCTATCTGGCCATGTGGTATTTTATGTTACACTCAATTGCCTTTCATTCTGTATACACTCGGCAAATCCATCCCCAACTCGGTATGCGTGCATGAATATAATATGTTTGTTAGTCAGTAAAGGTGGACATATGCGTGTGTAACACTTGCTCCAACTCCTTATACACGCACAGGCGCACACACGTATATATATATGTATATATCTATGTATATATATATATATATATATATATAT
>NC_069005.1:3052328-3053146 GCF_001194135.2 Octopus bimaculoides | reverse complement strand
TATATATATATATATATGCGTGTGTGTTTGTCGTGTGCGCTGAATAAAGTACCGTCTAAATTACGCAAAAATGAAAATATCACTGACATCTCAGTTTAAAAGTTATTTTTACCGAAATTACATAAAAATATCTTGAAATTCTAAAGAAATTCGCCGTTGGCTCCAACCACACTTTCCAGACGACTTCGGAATCTCCTGCAACTCTTCTGGGCGGTCTCTTTCTTTAAGTTGGTGTATGCTGCCATAATCCTTGCATTCAGTTCATTTTGGGAGTTACAAGGAATTTTTGGTTCTCTCGCTCAACTGCGCCCTACACATAATAATCAAAGGTGTTGCAGCGTGAGGAGTTAGGTGTCCAGATGTTAGGGGAGAGGTGGTCAAAGAAATTGTCTGTCAACCATGATTAGGTTCTCCTGTTTGTGTGACATGTTGAAGAGTCCTGATGACAACAGACATAGTGTTTTCTAGCTGCAGGATCAGATCGAGTTTTCCGAAATTCGTAATCCCCATTGCACTCATCCAACTCTTTCTGAATACTCTGCACTCTCCTCAGATTGACACACAACTACTCTGAAATGTTCGTATTGGAGCTTAAGGCTAGAATGCCAAGCAGTACAGCAAGTCGTTTCCAATTCTTTGTCACAGAGAATTGCGCCATTGTGCTGTTTTTCTCACAGACGATTCCCAGAAGACCCCACTATACTGTGTAGTCGACAACACCAAAGACGTACAATGCACGTGCGCGAAATTATTAAAAGTATAGAATTGTGGCAATTTACCCATCGCAATCTATATAAATATATATATATATATATATA
>NC_069005.1:3049126-3050609 GCF_001194135.2 Octopus bimaculoides | reverse complement strand
ATATATATATATATATATATAGACACACAGCTACATATACACGACGGATTTATTACGGTTCACTTCCCGCGTGTATCTAATCCACTGAGAAGTCTCCGGAAGGCCCCGCACTATAGTGGAAAACATCGTATCCAAACAGTCACTCAGTAGAACCGAAACAAACCAGGAGTTATATGGCTGGAAATTTACCTTCTTACTGCACACCCACACACGTATCGAGATATTTTTCCATCGCAGTCGTTGCTGCCTGTGAATCTATCATATGCGTCGATTTTTCTCTCCAGAATTCGACATTTAAAAAAAAATGCCAGATGAGTATATTATCTTGTATTTTGCAGTTGTTCTTATAGAAATAACATAACGTATCTATATGGTTTTTCATATTAATTCTAGACTGTAACAACATCACCTCCAGCAATATAGATCTGCGCAGTCTCGCCTACGCAAATATATTTATATATTCCAATTAGTGTATATTTTTACAAGATCTATTAGATGTTGGAAACTAGATTGCAATTGTGGACTTCATCGTTAAAGAAAAAAGTAATAATGGAATATTAAAAGCATTGATTTTTCACTGACGCACATATGGAAACGTAGACAATCACAGACATATTGTTGTGTATATATGTACATACGCATACACACACCGTCTTCAGAAACACTACAGCATGTAGAAAAAAAAAACAAACAAAGAATTAAAGTGTAGGTTTGAGTGTATATAAAGAATATGTGTGAGGCAAGTAAAGAAAATGGCTTTCCGCCTTATTCGACGATGACTGTTCAGCTTGATTGATTCAATAACCAGTATCGTATACACAGCATGTGAGTGATGAAAATTGCAAACACACACACACACACACACACACACACACTCACACACACCCACACATACACACACACACACACACACACACATATATATATACATATGCATGTATAAACACCGACACGTATATGCATGTATATATGAGAGTATGTATGCGTGTGTGTGCGTGCGTAACTCCTTACATACAAAATAAATAAATATATGCTTGTGCGTGTGTTCGCCTTTGACGTGGTGGTTATTGAAATTGACAGATCTGCAAATGCACCAAAGAATCCTGCGAGTGCACTCGACCTCACTCATAACATAAAGTATTTTTTAAATGTCGACTGGTTAATGAAAAACGTGGCAACTTTAATTTCTTGTGAAGTGCTTTGATGTTAAATCAGCTTTCATAGCGGACGCAAACAGTTATGAAGACATTTCCAGTGCACACGCACACCCCCGCACACACACAGACACACAGACCCACTGACATAAATGCTTTTATGTAAATATGTACATGTTTTCAATTATACAGGTACAGATATATATGTATATGGATATAAACACAGACAGTCAGATAGGCAGAGAGATACATAAATAGACTGACAGATAGATTGATAGCTAACTAGCAATATATATATATATATATATATATATATATGTATATATATA
>NC_069005.1:3046363-3048975 GCF_001194135.2 Octopus bimaculoides | reverse complement strand
TATATATATATATATATATATATGTTTGTTGTGTGTGTTCGTGCGATTGCATATGAAATTCTGTACGTATTTATGTTTGGATGGATGGATGGTTATATGGATATTTATAGCTTATGGGAAATGCCCTTACAATTTGTTTCAAAGCAAAACACTTTCTACAACATTTGAACGGTCGCATCTCGTACAAACCATTGTTGACACGGAGTGTGGCAGCCCAATTGGAACTGGTACAGCTTTAGAATTTATAGCTGAAATTACTTCTCTTCTTTTCTCATCAAATGTCAATAACAGATTTCATTAAAAAAAATTATTTAATAATATTTAAAATGGCGTCTTCTCAGTAGCAATTTGTCTTAGTTATACATAAAGCTAGAATCCTTGATTCACAGGAAGTCAAGTACACACGCAAGCACACACACACAGACACACACATACATGAACACAAACAGTTATACAAATTAGTCTTTGATGGCCGCCAGTGATCTCCCATTGGTGTATAATTGCCTTTTACATATTTCCCGCAAATTTCCATTTGTGATACCCACATCAGAAATTCATTCCTCACTCCGTTACTGGTCTTCGTGTCTGCTGTCGTATCAAATGTCATCAGCTGTTTGGTTCTATTGAGGTCTCTCACTGTGTATTTCTTTTATGTTTTAGTTAGTTCAGACTTCGATCTGCGGCCAAGATCTTTTTTTTGTGTCTTTTTTCGTAAGGGTCTACTCTTGTACTCACCCACTCTATCGGTCTCTCGTGCCAACACTCTAAATTACTGGGAGATAAGCAAATCAGATTTGGTAGTGAAGCTATGGTGCGAGACACACCGAGGCACCCTTCCGATATATATTGTAGAAATATCATCAGACTATGGATGGTTAAATTACAACAGGTATACAGCTCATTGTTTGTATTATAGTGCATTATGTTGTCATTCAAAACGTTTTGTTCCTACATTAAATATTTACTCTCCCTTATGTTATTGAGTAATTTTAAAAAATATTAGTGACTCATTGCCTACATACCAAGTACACAGCTAAATATATATGTATCGGTGCGTCCGTGAAAAGGTGCGTGTGGGCGTGCGTTTATGTACGTACGTATGTATGTATGTATGTATGTATGTACGTGTGTGTGTCTGTGTATGTGTGTGTATGAGTGTGTGTGTGTGTGCGTGTGTGCGCGCACATGCTTTGTATACATATATGTCTAGTTGTGTGTCTGTACTCTTATATGCAGATATTTATATAAGCTGATTACGTGAAGAAACTGAAGAGGGAAAATGAGATTACATAATGTTAATGTTGTTGGAGAATGCATATAAAAGGTAATAACAACACTGGACGTGATCTTGATATCTAAGTCGGCTCTACATGCTTCACTACGCGTTGCTATCTCTAACGTGAGGGTATTTCTTCATTCGTCGCAAGAAAACCAACATCTTAGCTGGAAACACAGCAATGGAAATAAGAGAATAACATAAAAGTCACCTAGGATGGTAGACCTATAACAACAGCATCACTGATAATGAATTAATGAGATGTTTTGATGCAGTGTTTTGGCAAGAATTCTTCGCGCTTATTACACCAATCAAAGCTTAACACTTGATGTAATATTTTATTTGTGTCTAAATATATTTCGTCCTGCTGTAACGACTGCCTTGGTTTGAAACACAAAAGTTAACGAGTGAGTCTGATAAAAACAGTAGGACTAAAAACTCTTACAGGATTACACATCTCTGTAGGCTCTTTTAAACTCTGGTTTATCTGATTTAGAAACAGAAATATCCACAGCAAATATGTATGTTTGCTGACACAGAATTGATAATTCGTGTTTATATTACACCAGGTATATTGCTAATTGTTTATCTTTCATTTGCTAACAAGGTGTACTGGGGTTGTGTAGTTTGCCGAATAGATTATCTGCATACCTTGCTAGACTACAGACAATGTGTATCAAGAGTTAAAGGTTCGTTTCTCGCATATAGCGTGGGACCCTAAATTTCCACTATTAAATCGGTGATCATTCGCCATATTACGGCAACATATACATACGAAACAAAGTGGATTGTCTTTATTACTGTTTGCTATTGTTACTATCATTATTATTATTATTATTATTATTATTATTATTATTATTATTATTATTATTATTATAATCGGTATAGTGTTATTGTTTGGTATTGTTGCAGTTTGATTGTCGTTTAATGCAGAGCACATATCGAGAGTAGAGATCGATGATCAACAAACCTAGCGTTGGCTATCTAACCGTTTTTTTTTCTTAGATTACATGACGAAATGTAACCATTTTAAAAAGGAAATATACCTTAGAAAGTATTTCGCTGCTAATGCAAAAATGCCGGACGATTTCCTATTTGGCTCATATTGAAACAAATATACAGGGTTGTTGTTGCCAAGACCAATGCCCCAAACTGTTTGTTTTTAAATTTCATTATTTACGATGCTTCTTCGTTTTCTCCCTAGTATTACCATTACTATTATTATTATTGTTGTTGCTGTTGTTTTTGTTGTTGATGTTGTTGTTGCAGTTATGATTCTGATGCTCATGATGACGATGATGTCTGTGATGTTATTCATCACCGTGCTGGTGGCGTT
>NC_069005.1:3043421-3046036 GCF_001194135.2 Octopus bimaculoides | reverse complement strand
GAGTAGTCGCGTTGGTTGTTTGTGGTTGTTTCACTGATGATGATGATGACGACGACGACGACGACGATGATGTTGATGATGATGATGATGACGACGACGACGACGACGACGACGATGATGTTGATGATGATGATGATGATATTGATGACGATGATGATGATGATGATGTTGATTATTATGTTGACAATTTCGTTAAGTGAGTAGGAAAAAAAAGCGAGGCCAATAATTGATAATATCGATGATGATGTTCAATTTAAGTCATGAACCCTCGCAGACACTTGCTGCATGATAATGGCAGGTTTGGGAAAACAAGAACTTTCACCGAAAGGTATTATTGCTGTACGTAATGCCATTATTCTCCTGCTGTACACGATTTGCAACGAACAATCAAAAAGCAGAAATCCCCCTACAGAGATTAGCCGTGCCCATTTAGCGTTTTATTATGTTCTGTTATATATTTACAGCTTACCTCTAGCTTCTGTGTTATCTCGGCTGTTTGTTTTATTATCTGCTGTAGTTAACAGATGAGCTCTATCTAGACATAGGCCAATGCATTTACCACGACAGTGCGCCTGGCAATAAAACTGTTTTATTCAATTCCATTTCATTCTAAGCTGCTACTGTAATCGGGTTATACGTAAAAACCAATTGTCTCAGGAATATGACATTTAGGCTGTCTATAATCACACACCATTTTCCCAGATGATAGGATAAGCATGTGCATTCGCTCCACAATTTTCAATATATTTCAGAGTGAAATAGAAAGAATAAACGCTGTATGGAAATCATCTCGAAATTGCCTTCCGCATTAAGTTGAAGATTTGCTGGGAAAGTCATCTGTGATAGGCAGGCGTCAATCATGTCCTCGAGAAGATTTTAAAACAAGAGACGAAATGATATACAAACCCCGTGGAATTTTATTTAATCTATAATGTTTGGTTGAAGAAGAAAAACAGATTCATACTACCAACCCTGAGATGAAAATAGGAATTGACACCACATGCTACACTGCAACTTAATGAATATATCCTTACATGTAAACTATGAAACATTTTTATAAACCGACAAGACTATATACGTTTTTAGACACAAATATGACTATATACATATGTGTAAGTTTTTAGATATAAACTTATATTATATATATATATATATATACACACATACATACATAGAGATAGATAAATATATATATATTGATAGATACATTCTTTTATTGTTTGGTTTCAGTCCTGTGAATGCGACCATACTGCAGCACCGTCTTTAAATGGACAGTGCGACTCCAGAACTTACTCTTTGTGAGCCTAGTATTTATTCTAGCAGTCTCTTTTGCCGAACCGATGTAAACACACCAAATCGGCTGTTAGGCGATAGTGGGGGACAAAAGCAGACACACAAATATATACATACATATATATATATAATGCGGGTTTTTATACCCGTATTATTTTTTCAAAATTTACATGAATAAGGTTCTTTTGTAATCTAAAATACACTCTCCCTCATTTTCTACATTTCTCTTCCATCTATCAGGTAGACTTGCAAGGCCCCTCTTCCAAAATTCTCTTGTCGCTGACGAAAAGTACTCCTCCAGTATTGCTCTGACTTCGTCTACAGAATTCATAACTTTTCCGTACAAATACTGTTGAAGACTGCGGAATAATTGATTATCAGATGGGGCAATGTCCGGCGAATATGGTGAGTGGGATATCATTTCCCACTCAAACTGCTCCAGCCGTTGGAATGTCATCCTCGCTACATGTGGCTGAGTATTATCATGATGGAAGAACACCTTCCGTCTTGAAACCGCAGATCGTCATTTTTCTTCTAGCGCTGGCTACAGTGACTGGTTGAATGACCAAATCCAAGCTCCTCTGCTACTTCCTCAACAGTTACAATAGGATTTTGTTCCACAAGGGTTTGCAGGACGTCCTCGTCGAGCCCTGCAGATATTCCAGGACGAGGCTCGTCCTTTTGACTGAGGTTTTCGGTTCGGAATTTCTGGAACAACCGTTGACACTGGCGTGCACTTATTGTCCGATCCCCATATACTGCATTAATATGATGAGATAAGAATAAAATATGAAATGACCGTTCTCCGAAAGAGGGAAATACATAAAACTACATATCTCCTATAATAGCGACCCTGTTATTATCTTTTACATCAAAGTGATGCCGAACAAATTAATCTCTAAAATTAGAAGCAGTAAACGTTTTAATAGATCAACTTTGAAGTATTTACTTAAATTCATTGTTTATTTACCGCCATCAAACCGCCATGATGCTTGACATTTTCGTTGACCTTCAAACATCCATTGGCCTGCTGTTCTGAATAATAACTAATATAGACCTGAATAACAATGAAATATTGGTGTATTACGTTTAAAAGGAACATAGCAATATGAAAACAGTTTTTCTATACCTACACACACTAATACTTGTTCAAACACATATTTTCACCTATGTTTCTCTCTGTATATCTGTACTTGCGTATATACAAACATTCGTACACACAGATATATCTGAATGATATTTTTACGGATATATTTATATATCTACATATCTATACGCATATATATATATGTATATATATATATATATATATATATATATAT
>NC_069005.1:3041994-3043286 GCF_001194135.2 Octopus bimaculoides | reverse complement strand
GTGTGTGTGTGTGTGTGTGTGTGTGTGTGTGTGTGTGTGTGTGTGTGTGTGTGTGTGTGTGTGAGTGTGTGTGTGTGTACCCTAATTTACATGCATATCGTTATCGGTAAAACGAATTAGCAGGATTTGTGTCCAGGTAAGCATGTAGTTCCATGCCAAATGTTAATTACTTTCTGCTGAACGAGATAAAGTATCTTCCACCTGGAAAACAGCCAAGAAATAGAAGAGAAGAAAGCAACGAAAATGTCAAACCGACCCAAACATGGCAAGGAAATTTATATTTCAAACATCGAAAAAATACAAAATTGATAACATACAATGGCAGCAAAAACAAACAAATACCTAACATAGACGTCCATAACAAAATCGCTAAATGAAGGATTTCCTCTTATCTTAATATACTCTTACATCCGTTGTGTTTTAATATATGCGTTTTTGTTGCTTATGTACGTTGCTTAATTTGATAAGAAAGGACAGATATTATACCAATTATCGCGTGTACCTATAAAGACAGATGATATACTGCGTCTGTAGTCAAATACCAATAAACACAAACAGGAAGGATGTTCCGAAGTACTTATTCTTTTTTTCCTTTTTCTCTATGTTGTTGTTACTGTTACTTTTCAAGCTGGTGGTTTTTTAAGACGTTAGTACGATAGTAAATTCGATAACGCTCGCCACATTACAGAGAAGACACATGAGGCGATCTAAGAATCTAATACATACCATCGTATAATAACCTCTTTATTCCAGTCATCTAATCATGTTGAACCGTTATTGCCTCCACCATATTTTACCATCTACATTTTTCTTGTATTCTTTCCGTTTTTTTATCCCTCGAAATATTTTCTGACGAAGAGCGTGTGCTCGAAATGTCAAAGTCTTTTCTATTATCCCCAATCGTCAAATTAATACACCTGCTGGTTGTTCCACTCTCCTGTCTTCATCTTTTCTTTACGTTCTCTCTCTCTCTCTCTTCTCCTCTCTCCCTCTTCCTATCTGTCCCCTCTCTCCCTCTCTCTCTTTCTACATATATATCCGACCGTATATGTGTGTGATTGTGTGTACGTGTGTGTGTGTATAAATATATATATACTTACGCATTATATATGTATATGCGTGTGAATTTATATTTATTAATAATCGGCATATGCTCGAGAGTGCACCAATGTTCGAGAATTTCGTTCATTTTCAATAATTAGACAGGCTTTAAATAAAAGGTAACACACACGCAAACACACACACACACACACACACACACACACACACACACACACACACACACACACACA
>NC_069005.1:3039844-3041346 GCF_001194135.2 Octopus bimaculoides | reverse complement strand
ATATATATATATATATATATATATATATATACAAAACCCTCTGTGGTTGGTGAACGTCCGCGAAGAAGAGACTTTTCTGTACTGTATATCTTTTTTTTTTTAGTTATTTTTCTAATTGGTATACATACATTTTCTAAATGCAGAACAACACCACGGTGGAATCGACGTAAGCTTAAATAGTAAACCGCGATATGTGAACCGCTATAGGTGAACTGTGATCGGTGAACCGCAATATGGCGAAGGGTTACTGTATTCTGCAAAGAATCGTAAAAACAAATCTCCAGATAAATTACCTGCTAATTAAATTAGCAAAGTCTAGCTTAATAAAAACAATAAAAAAATGACAGCAGAAGCAATAATTATTGTTATTATAATAGAAATGATAATTATAATTAATATTAATATAATAATTAGGGCGACGAGCTGGCAGAATCATTAGCACGCCGGTATTTCGCTTAGCGGTATTTCGCCTGCTGTTACGTTCCGAGATCATATTCCGCCGAATTCGACTTATCCTTTCATCCTTTCGGGGTAGATTACATAAGTACCAGTTATGCACTGGGATCGATGTAATCGACTTAATCCCTTTGCCTGTCCCTCTCTAGCCTTCTATGTTTAGCCTCACCACCTGTGGGCAATAAATATTAAGATATGATAATAATGGTTTCAAATTTTGTCACAAGGGCAGCAGTTTTGGTGGAGGCGGATGAGTCGATTACATCGACCTCAGTACATGACTGGTACTTGTATTATTAACCCCGGAAAAGGCAAAGGCAACCTTGGCAGAAATGATAATAGTAACAACTATAGGCACAATGCTTGAAATTTTCAGTGGGTGGGGTAGTCGATTGGTTCGATACCAATACGAACTGGTACTTAATTTATCCACCCTGAAAATATGAAAGGTAAAGTGGACCTCAGCGGAAATGATAATGGTATCCCTATTATCATGACGCATAGTAGTAGTTGTAGTAGTGGTAGTGGTGCTGGTGGTGCTGGTAATAGTAGTTGGTGCAGAAGTATCAGTAGCAGCAGCAGCAGCAGTAGTAGTAGTAGTAGTAGTAGTAGTAGTAGTAGTAGTAGTAGTAGTAGTAGTAGTAGTGGTGGTAGTAGTAGTAGTAGTAGTAGTAGTAGTAGTAGTTGTAGCAGTAGTAGTAGTTGTTGTTGTTGTTATAATAGTAGTAAAATGAGCAAAAGAAGGAAAGAAAACATATCTGAAAAATGAGCGTAAGACATAAAAATGAAGGCACCATTTAAGTAAGGTTTTATTTTATTTATTCTTTTGATATTTTCACTCATTTATGTTTTCTTTTTCTTCGTTAAAACCAAAAAAACAGACATTGCAGACTTAATGCTATTCATTGAAAATTAATTCTACGGTGTACGATAGGTATATAATAGAACTATATAATTAGAGACACGAGTGAAGTTCTGAATATATATATATTTGTGTGTGTTTGTATATGTGTGTGTGTGTGTGTGTGTGTGTGTGTGTGTGTGTG
>NC_069005.1:3038910-3039664 GCF_001194135.2 Octopus bimaculoides | reverse complement strand
TATATATATATATATATATATATATATATATATATACATACACATACATACACGGTAGTGTCAATATATTTAAACGCACTTCGAGACTGCCGAAAATTATTTCATGTTCCCTCAAAGGTTTCTAGAATTCTTCAATAACAGCGTTCATACTTTCCTGACGAAAAAGGTTTTCCAACTCCATATTAAACTTGGTTAACTTTGAACTAATGAGCATCCCAAAACGGAACTATTTCACTTTCGAAGGAAGCTTTAAAAAGCATGATATACAGGAGTGGCTCTATGGCAAGAAGCTTGCTTCCTAACGTCATCGTTCCAGCATTCATTATTACGTTCTGCTCATTTGTACATTTAGATTATTTTATAACTTACCTGTTAGATCCATATCCATTTTTACCTTGTTTAAGAGGGGTGTTTACGTTAAATCGGTCTCAGACTCTGCCTGGTGTAGTAAATCATAAAAAGAACTTCACGAATGGAATCGGCAGCATTCTGCGTACATTTCGCGCCTGAAAACGATATTTGAGCAAAATCCACAGAAAACTCACCGAGAATTAGGAAACGGGTTTAAACTTGACCAGTGCGCTCTCATCATTTGGCCACTTTTTTCGGTTAGTAAAGGAGTTATGCTTTGTCATTGAAAAGCTCTCTTGCTATCGAACTTTTCTTGTAGATATCGATATGCAGGTATTTGTATGTGTTCGTGTTTCTATGTGTATGCACGTATATATATATATATATATATATATATATATAT
>NC_069005.1:3036451-3038888 GCF_001194135.2 Octopus bimaculoides | reverse complement strand
ATAATACATTCAAATTAGTATTATTTGAAAACCTATCTGTATGCGAGTGTGCGGGGATATGTATATATGTATAGATATATGTGTGCGTGTGTGTGCATACGCACACACACACACACACACACACATATATATATATATATATATATATATATAAATATATATATATATATATATATATATGCATAGTTTAGTGTGTGTCTAACCGTTACATCTATGTGCAAATATTTCTGTTATATCTCACATGTGTTCGATAAACACACACACATTCACACACATACACAGATATCACTCTCCGTGGTTCTCTGCTCACATTTACACATGCACAAGTGCTCTTTTATGAGTAGTATTATTTTCACATTGTAATTTCAAGTTGATGTTGTTGTGGTGGTGATGGTGGTTGTGGAGGTTGAGGCGGTTGTAGTTTTTGCAGTGACTGTTGTGGTTGTTGTGGTTGTTGTTGTTGTTGTTGTGGTTGTTGTTGTGGTTGTTGTTGATGATGATTTTTACGATCGACAATTTTTCTCCACAAAATTAATATTTTCGCTGAAATGAGTCAGAAACGTTATTAAATTAATAGACAATTTTTAATTAAAGTAATTTATAAAGTAAATATGGTTTCTTCTGCAAGTTTAATTCTGTTTTGTCTGGCACATGATATTGCGAGTCTTAAAAATCTTCACTGTTATATCTGAGTTTTAGTTCCAAACTAAAGAAATAATTCAAAAACCGAGGACACTACATTAATTATACCCCCGTACACACAAAGAAACAACCGTGCACTATATTATTTGATAATGCTGTTGCTTTCAATGAAAGCACAATAAACTCATTATACGTGCAGAAATAAAATTTCTTGTAATCATTGTCTTTCACCTAAGAAATGCTCTGTTTGCCGTATAATTTATGAATGGTAGTTGAATACGCTATATCCAGAGATAGTGTTTCAAACAAATTCATGCTTTTATATGAATTGATGTTTGGCTAGATATGTACATATATGTAATACCTACATGCATACACACACATATACGTACATACATACATACATACATACATATATCATTTACTACTTTGTTTATGAATGAGGAAATGTCGGCTGAAATATTTCATGATAATACAATGCTAATACTGTGGACAAAATTATTATAATAGAAAATCCTTTAGCCGTTAAATGCCTGCAAAAAAAAAAAACACTCTGATACATACACATGCATTTAGAAATATACAAGCTTTTATGTGGATATTCGAACTGAAAAATATAATTGCCAAGCCCACTACAAATCAGCTGTACCACAATATATTAACATGGAAAATGCAAACTTCACTGTGAACATTGTTTATAGAAAAGTCATCTATGTAAATTTAAATATTATTCAAGATATATGCTGCATTTGCAGAATATAAAATACAGTATTAATGCAATATACATTTTTAGTTTAAACATAAAAGATTATTTATTAAACTTTCTCTAAGCAAGACAAACTAAGTTTCAGACATATTGCGCAATTATTATTTTTGCAATGAAAATACAGGTAATATTAATAACTTTCTAATTCTTTCGCAGACGCTTTGTATTAAAACCGAATATATTTTATATTAAAGGTCGTATTGTATGTGAACAAACAATTGTAATATAACAAAAAATTCAATCTTGTCGTCAGCAAAGCGGTGGGTATCGAAATAGAAAATGTAATTACATTATATGTATACATACAAATAAACATACACATATACACACATATACACATAGGCATATGCATATTTATATATATATACATATAAACCTATATACGTATATTTATATATATAGACTTATATGCGTATATATATATATATATATATATATATATATATATATATACAATCACATGTAGTTATACAGTGTATATATATATATATATATACATGCGTACCCACACACGAACACACACACACTCACGCACACACAAACACATACATATATATATTCGTATTTTTATATTGGTTCTAGCGAACATTAATCATTTTTCTTCAGCAGTGATACAAGGCTATATATCTTTATACGGTGCGTTCTGTTGTCCCTTATTTACACCTGCTGACCGGCAATAAACCTTCTAAGTATCTCCTCTGAAAAGAAGTCAGCGTTGGTTAAAAACACCTTCTATCTCATATCCATATTTAATTACATATATACTCACGAACATGCAAACACTAATATATGTATTTATCTATATTAGGTTTTTTTATCTGCCGACAGCGTTTTGCATGCACGTTTAAGCCGCGCATTTTATTCGATATGAAAATGCAGATAATAGTACAACGAAGATATTCCGGCACCATATATACTTATAAACATGCTTAGATAATGTGTATATGCAAGTATATATATCTACACACACACACACACACACACACACATACACACACACACACACACACACACACACACACACACACA
>NC_069005.1:3032906-3034718 GCF_001194135.2 Octopus bimaculoides | reverse complement strand
ATATATATATATATATATATATATAGGTTTCTGTGTGTATTTTTGTATGAGTACGTATTCTTGTGTGGCTGCCTGTACGTATGTGTACTTACACGTATGTTACTGTGTATTCCGATGAACACTTTTTTTTCATACATCTACATAGATACACATTTGTCTGAACAAGCTAAACCCACGGCCATGTAGAAACAGGTACAAACAGTGATTCACACTCATACAATCATACACATACAAACAATAAAGGAAAAAAAAAACCGCAAAAACAAAACTGAATACCTGATTTCTAGAATTCCTAGAGATGACTAAACAATTCCAAAATATATGTAATATAGCACAAATTATATTTCTGTGAATCGATATTTAATATATAGCATTTGGTGAGTACAATGTTTCGAAACCAATGGCGAGGAAAAATATACTTTTGCGATTTTGCTAATATTATAATATTTGTGTTCGATCGTCGTTTGATAAACAGCTGCTCGCAAGATTTCGCGCCATCAAACACTAGTTTCTTGTATTCTTTCGCTTTTATCACCCGCCGATATTTCTGTTTCTTTGAGATCTCCATAGAAAGTCTGTTTTAACAAATGTCTCTTTCCTTCAGTTTCTCTCTCTCTCTTTCTTGTTGTTTTCTTTTTGAATATATGCGTGTGTGTATGCATGTGTGTGTGAGTAAGTGTGTGCGTATTATGCACATCCACATATGTATGAAGATATATTTAAATACATATACATGTGTCTATAAATGTACAATACACACACATATATGTATATACATGTGTGTGCGTGCGTGTGTACACATATCTTCTAATTTCATTTCCACTTTCATCTATGGAAGCGGGCAGTCATTTTGTTGCTCGTTCTTTTTCCTTTTTGTGATAGGAAACTACAATCTAAAATATGCCTGGTTGGTTTCGTTGATTAATTTTTCATATATTAATTTATTTATCATTCGTATTGATTCAAGGGGTATCAAAGTACAAATCTATCTCACATGAATAGTAAAAACTAAAGTCAATAAAACCTATAAGTTCCCCTCATCTAGACGGTATGCTGAAGTGAAATAGCTGGTTTGCTCTATTTCTTTCTATGTACTATGTTTTGTATTGTTATAGAATGAAGATTCAGCAAAAATTGATTACCTATCTGTTCCAACATTACCTAGACAACGAGTACATTTCTTTGCTATCCTTTAAGATGATAAGAAATTGCACGCCGCCAAAACTCTCTCGATGAATACGATACTTTCTTTAATATGGTCAACACTTAGGACAGCCTAATGTTATAAATTCGATTAGTCCCCATTCACATCGGACAAATATGTTTTAAACTGATACCTAGTTACATATATGACTTCTGTGTACATTACATATGAGAAGCTTTGTTAAATCGCCAAATTCAGGTTATGGTTTCGAATTTCTTGGTGGTTCAAAAATAAATTTAAAATCAGCATATGAAATTGTTTGTGTTGAAATAATTTTTCAAACCTTTTGCTGTGATATATGAAGAAAAAAGGAATCTACAAAATTTTATCCACTTGATTTTTAATTGTATCTGTCATTATTCGAAAATGGGGACAAACACAGACACACATGCATTTATATACGACAGGCTAACTTCAGATTCAGACAACGACATCCATTCACAAGCATTTGTTCAGCCGGAGGCTATAGCAGACGACACTTGTCCAAAGCACAACGCAATGGGACTGAACCTAGAACCATGTGGTTGTCAATCAAACTTCTTACCACACATCAACGCCGATATATACACACATACACACACATACATATATATATATATATATATATA
>NC_069005.1:3025787-3032142 GCF_001194135.2 Octopus bimaculoides | reverse complement strand
TATATATATATATATGTACACACATTCATGTATGTGCGTGCGTGTAATGATGAATTAATGTATGCATATTTGTGTGGGTTTAATAGATGCGAAATACATGCGTTTGAAGAGTTCAGCTTTGGAGAGTATATCACAGAATAGATTTTTGCATAATACATTAATCAACACTGAGAGTCGGCAAATGGTTTTAGTGAATTGAAAACTACGTAGTATTTTGGAGAACGCATTCCCTTTTCATGCCTATATGTCAAAATTCTTTCCATCGTGTATAGACCACCGAGAAGCCAATTTCTGGAGGGAGGTTTCACCATTCTAGATGAAAATCGGGTGATTGAGAGGCGCCACTTTTATAGATCTCTACGAGTGGAATATTGGGTAATTCGTTAGGTTAGAAATGACAGATCATACGAACGGGACGGATATTGAGTGTTATAAGATTTCTCTGATATCTAATTTCAAACAACATAATAATTCCTCCATGTAGTAAATTTGAGTCTAAAATATCTATCTATCCATCTATCTATCTATCTGTCTATCTATCTGCCTATGTATATATCTATCTATCCATCCACCTATACGTATCTATTTATCTTTCCATTTACCTATCTATCCATCCATCCAGTCATCTATGTATTTATCTAACATAGATAGATGGATAGATAGATAGATAGAGAGAGAGAGAGAGAGAGAAAGAGAGAGAGAGAGAGAAAGATAGATAGACTAACGCAATGTATATAGAACAAAATTCTGAAGAAATGTGTAGTATCACTACTACTACTACTACTACTACTACTGCTACTGCTGCTGCTACTGCTGCTCCTGCTACGACTACTACTATTACTATTAGTAGTGCTGCTGCCCTTACCGCCCTTTCTGCAACTGTTGTAGTTACGACACGGAGAACAAATACATTAGTACATACTACCTAAAAACCACCAAAATAAATACAATGAAGAATGTTGACGAGAAATAATCTTATTTGAATGAATGCTATAATAATTTATTCATTAAATCCTGTTAGGTTTTAAATAGGATGATAAAAACAAACTAATAGGAAATAAACCAAAAAAATATTATAAGAATTAAAATAACCAAACAATAGATTTCAGGGGAAAAAAAATACAACGATAACGGAAATCGAGAAAACGTCGAGAGAAAAATTGGAACAATGAAACTAAAAACAAAACCCAAAACAAAAACATGACGGCAAATATGGCAGACGGCTACAACACCGATAGAATAAAAAGTAGGTTATGAGGCAAGTGAACTTTAGATAAATGATTATGATAGTTCAAATTTAAAATTGTAGAGATGGGAATACAATCTGAATGAGGCCAGTTATATTTCTAAAGTATATGCTGTTTAGTACTGTTCAAGATTAATTATAAATTTAAGGTTAATATGGTTTCATATTGCAGAATATGGCTGCTATGTGAGACAAGTATACAGTTGTGATGTATTTACCTACAGGCGCAGCTGTGTGGTAAGAACTCTGATCCTGAACTACATGGTTTCACTCTCAGTCGTACTTAGTGGCACCTTGCACAGATGTCGTCCACCAAATGCACATTACATATATAATTTGTAAGGAAACAAATATATATATATATATATATATATGTAACACGTTACTCCAGTTTTAAATTTTACATTCCCAGGATAGATCCACATCCTTCTGAGAAGCCAGCTTGTTCCTTACAGAAAGATTTCAAATACTTATAACATAGAAGAAAAAAGAAAAACACACACATTTAAACACACACATACATACATACATACATACATACATACATACATATACACGTACATACGTACCTTCATACATGCCTAACTGACATTCTGGATAAGTTTGGATTTTCAGAAAAAGAAATCAACCGACTAATTTACTCGTTACAAATACAAACTGTAAGTTGAGCAATAAAAATGTGCAAGACATTCCACATGTTTAAAACGTGACATCATTTCCGATATCTAAATTCCAGCGATAGACTTTGCATGTTTGTTAAGAACAAACTGTTTTTTCAAAGGAGGAAGAAGCTAGCTTCTAATGAACGAAAAACACAAGAGAACATATATTTCTGCGTATATGTCTGTGTGTGCGTGTGTGTGTGTGTGCGTGTGTGTGCGTGTGTGTGTGCGTGTATGTGTGTGTGTGAATGTTTGTGTGTGTGTGTGTGTGGGTGTGTGAATGTTTGTGCGTGTGTGTGTGTGTGTGTGTGTGTGTGTGTGTGTTATAGGGAGAGAGTGTGTGTTTGTATATGTGAGTCCGTTCGCGTTTCATGAGTTTGTGTCTTTCGTGTGGTCTTTATGTGTGACCGTTACACTTACTACAAAGAGAACCTTAATATCTATCTGAACCTACACTGAAATTTCTGGGAAAATCGGAGGAGAGTTTTACTAAGGTTGCCATAGATATACAAAGTATAAATTAAACATGAAATTGTCGCAGCTGGAATACTTTTGCATCATTTGCCGAGAATTGGTAAATCGATAAATATGTTATTCAACTCTTGAAGCGTATTCTTCTTGAAAGTCATGTAACTATTTTCTAGAAAAATAAAACAAAATTATATCAGAAAACTTATACAAAATCTAAACAGCAATAAACTAAAATGCTTCGACGTCTCTAGTTTAGAGAATGCATATTTAATCCTTAAAAAAATCCTCTTTGCTGCTTAACTCTAATCCTAATTCAAATTACAATGTGTTCTCTCTTGCTCAGAACGAAATAACACAAATAATATAATGTATATATTTATTTTATTTATGATTATGTGCGTATGGATGTGCACATGACATATGTATACATAAATACATTGATAAAGATGGCCGACATGCTACCAGCGACAATGGCAATTGAAAAAAATTGTGGGGAAAAGAAATATAGACTGACAGACAAATAAACAAACAGATTATACAACACCTATAATCCATGTTTCTTTCGTCAAATGCCAACACATGGCCACAGAGGAATTTTAAAATATGACAATACCTTTATTCTTACACGATTTTTCGCAAATAATTCAACGAAGGATTTGGTAGTGTTATAATTCTGAGTGTATTTTAATTCCAGCAGGCATCATAATGGTTCAATAAATGATTAAATATTTATTAAATAAGAATGATGTGTTTACATGGGATTATGAACGTACGGTTACACAATAACCCTAGTAAAATGCAATAAAATTGCTAAAACATATGCCGGACAATATATTACTTCCGATGAAAACAAATATTGGAAATTAGAAGAAAATAAAAGACAGTCAAATAGCAGTCAGGTTAGTTTTTTTCATCTACTCAGTGAATTTTCAAACACGATACTTGATTCAAGAAATCGAATGATTTTCTTATAGATGTTTGATCCAAGATTTATGTAATTCCTTATTTAATAAAATCATCTTAACGTATTTGTGAAAGCATGATTAATTATTAATTAAGTTAATAGTAAGAATGTGCAAGCCGTGTCGTCTCAGAACAGGCACATTAACAAACAATAATAATTATGCTCCTCTTGTCACTGGGGCTTGCAATGTCGATTATCATACATGTTCGTTCTTTTTTATTAACCACAACAATGTCCGACTTCCGATGTCTGGTCGGGTGAACGCACTGGATCATTGCATCCCACAAGATGTTGCACTTCTAGAATATGCTCATACCACGTCTTCGTCCTTTTTTAGGCGTGATTTCTACAGAGCTTTCAGTGGATCATTCTTGCTACGTTGTCATGGTTTCTTTTCTATTCGCGTTGTGCCAAGTTCGAGCATTCGCTAACGATGTGCGATACCGTTTCAACCCTCTTAACAACACGGTAGTGTTGTCTACTCTGCACTTCAAACAGTTAGTTGGTCCTTAACCTTCGTTCCTAAGCTGCGCATATGAATACTTCTGTCTCTATCTTCAGCTCACTCCTCCTCATCCATAGACACCGGTCCTCTGTATATCTCTTGGCGCTCACATCTCTTGCAAACTGACCGTACGTGTTTTTTTCCTTCTATTCTAATTCAATTTTATTTGTTCCTTTCTTGTTTGAATTTTTCATTAGTTACACACTTTTCAGATTTTATGGCGCCGACCTTATTCATGTGTTTCAATAGTGGCACCGTGGCATTTTTTATATACCACCCAAGGCTGTTTTCCTCTGTTTCCATACAGTCCTGCCAACTAATCAACCCTCTTCCACCCTTTCTTCTGGATAAGTACAGCCTATCGATGTCACTCTTAGGGTGGAAAGCTCCGTGTACTGTCAACATTTTTCTGGTCTTGGTATCCATTTTCTTCATTTCTCTCTTTTGCCATTTTATAATTCCCGCTCCTTACCAAAGTGATGCTATCACCCACGCATTAACAGCTTGGATTTTATTCCATCCAGTCAATTTTGAGCACAACGCCAGCATCAGTCTTCGGAAATACACCATCCTCAGTTGTTTTTTTCATTTCATTTTCCATTATCTCGTTGCACTCCAGTACACCAAGGTATTTGTATCCTTCCGTTTCAATTGGCTTAATCTGGTCTCTATTCGGTAATTCTATCCCTGCTAGGGACTGTACCTTATCTCTTTTGAGGTAGGTTATTCCGCTCTTCTGGAGGCCAAATTCCATTCTATTATAATAATACAAATAATTATTATTATTGTTGTTGATGTTATTTGTTTCAAATTTTGGTAGAAGTCCAGCAATTCACGGTGGTGGAGGTAATTCAATTTGATCGACCGCAACTGTTAACTATTATTTCGACTGCGAAAAGATGAAAGGCAAAGTCAATCTCGGCTGAATTCGAACTCAGAACATACAGACGGTCGAAATACCGTACAGCATTTTGATCGGCGTCCTAACGATTCTGCCGACTCACATTTCTTCTTCTTCTTCTTCTTCTTCTTCTTCTTCTTCTTCTTCTTCTTCTTCTTCTTCTTCTTCTTCTTCTTCTTTCATTCTTCTCCTTTTTCTTCTCCTTCTAATCCTCCTCCTTTTTCTCCTCCTCCTCCTCCTCCTTCGTCCTCTACTTCCTCTTCTTCATCCCCACCTTTTTTTTTCTTCTTCTCCTTCTTCTTCTTCTTCTTCTTCTACTTCGTCTTCTTCTTCTTCTTCTTCTTCTTCTGTTTCGTCTTCTTCTTCTTCTTCTTCTTCTTCTTCTTCTTCTTCTTCTTATTATTATTATTATTATTATTATTATTATTATTATTATTATTATTATCATCATCATTATCCTCACGATCATTATCATCATTACTTCTTCCTTTCTTTCTTTCTTATCACACATTCACTTCCTCCACATCGCATCCACTCGCACACTCACCTTGCTATGGTGAAACAAAGCAACGCTTGCTTTGTCCTAGCTCTAATTTATTCTATTATATATTTCGCAGTTTATTAATTTCATTAGCAATATTAGTTCTAGAATGATCTTAATTGTTCTGAAGGTTACAAAGAAACAATAAGAAATCACTGGCTTGAAATAATTATATTAGGGAATCATTTGCCTCGGCGCTGTTTTTCCGAAATCATCATCATCATCATCATCATCATCATCATCATAGTCACCACCACCACCACTACCAACGTTATCGTTTTGGACATCGTTCTTGCCGTCGTCATTTACTATCATCAACAATACCACCAGCTCTGCCATCAGCATCATCGTTACCGTAAGCATCACCATCGCTATCATCATCACCATCATCATCATCATCATCAACAACAACATTACTATTATTATTATCACTTCCTTTATCAGTATTATTATTATTATTATGATTCTTCTTCTTATTATTATTTTATTGTAGTAGTAGTAGTATTCGTATTAGTAGTAGTAGTAGTAGTAGTAGTAGTAGTAGTTGTAGTAGTAGTAGTAGTAGTAGTAGCTGTTGTTGTCTTGTTGTTGTTCTTCATATTTTTCTTTTATTGTTTTCGAATTCTTCATAGTTGTCGTCATGACTGTCATCATCATCATCATCGTCATCACCATCATTGTCGTCATCATCATCATCACCATCATCACCATCATCGTCATCACGCTGCCAGCGTTATATTGTATTATCATACGTCTTGAGAATTTGAAAATGAAACCAAAAAAAAAAAAGAAGAAAGTTTTCTTTGCAGAATTCTCGTTTATTCTCTGAACAAGTTCAGACTAAAAGTAATGTTTTCCTTGGGATATTGGCTCTTCCAGTTCCAGGCAATCGAAACTTTCGGTATTGTGTCAATGCTTTATTTGATTTGAAGTTCTATGATAAAGAATAAAAGATGTTCTCAGACATGAAACTTAGCATCATTCCACATTTTATTATTTATATTGTTATTTCTATCATTTTCTTAAATATTATTATTATTATTTCCACGGATTTTTTTTGGGGGG
>NC_069005.1:3021154-3025777 GCF_001194135.2 Octopus bimaculoides | reverse complement strand
TTTTGGGGGGGGGGGGCTTCCTAAGTTTCTCTTCATTAATATGAAGAAATTCATGTCATTAGTTAGGAATCTTCTTCCTAGATTCTATAGGGGTCTAGCGAGGAGTTTTGAAGAATTTGCTCGTAACCGTTAGGGTGCTAATAAAAACAAAAATGAGGTTTCCTTCTAGTTTTCTTCTGCCAAAACGCCATTAGAAAACACCTATGCACTCACAAACAGACAGGCACATACGTAAACATGAAACGCACACGTACACACGCAAGTTTTCACACGTTAAGACATATTCTAATCGTCTGAATGTTACAATTGATTCAGTTCTGAAAATGTCGTAAATGGTATTAGTTATGACATGAGTACACACGTCGGGTGTAGAATGTTCTTACACAAATAAATCGTTGGTTGTGCTTATCTAAAAAAACACAACAACCTATCGCAGAATAATTTATGTTTACACACAACGAAATAAACAGGGAAACAAATTAAAGCAGATTTAGTGGCTAGCGATCTATCATGGTGAATAGGTTTGCCTCTGTTTAGTCCACTGGAAAATCGAAGGTAACAATTTATTTAATCAACCCCGAAAGGATGAAATGCCAAGTCGACCTCGGCGGAATTTGAACTCAGAACGTAACGGCAGATGAAATAACGCTAAGCATTTCGCACGGCGTGCTAACGTTTCCGCTAGTTCGCCGCCTTTGTGGCATTACATATTGTCGATGAAAGGTTTTGACTCAATCATTTATCAAAATATATTTCCACCTGTCGAGCAATTTCACACAAAACCTTACTTACTTTCTTACCTGAATTACACTAAACTTGAATTGCGCTCATTCCCACCTTAATAATCATGTCACTTAAAACCTTACGAAATTACTTCTTGGCCCATACTGCTTCACTGATGCCGTTTGCCTTGCTGATGGGTCCTTCTGAGAAAGGTTATAAATGTTATCCATCTTATGATGTAACTTATTACGAAACGAAGACGATAATCATCACACGAACGGTTTGCAAAATAAATAACCTAAGAAAAGAAATTAGAAAGAAATACATTAGATTTGGTCAGCGAAGATCATAGAAAACGACTTGAAGCTAATGGCGACATCATGGAATAATTATGTCACGTAGTTATTGCTGCATAATAACTTGGTGGTATCATGAGATATCACTTGTAATAGCTAGGCATACATGTGTTAATATGCCAGGTATTTGAATACAATAGAGATGTGAATGAGATACGTACGTTAGTTCGTTCTGAACATTCTTTAGGGACAAGTATATTGATCTAAGGGTTTTAGATGCATAGCAATACAGGGAGCAAGTAAAATAGACTTCTGTAACGTATAAAAGAACATCATTTATAATATGTTGGTTTAAGAAGAGCAACCATATTTGTGTATATGTTTGTGTATTTGTGTGTGTGTGTGTGTGTGTTATTTATAGGATCCCATCGAATCTAGGTACATCAAAATGTAGAACGCCACAAATGGCTAGGTACAATAATATTGGTTTCACATTGAAGTAAAACAACCAAGAAGGCGATGTGTATTCATAGGATACTATAGGTGTATGTAAGTAGAAAATCCAGTTTATAAGGTAGATCTGTCTGTCTGAAGGCTTGTTCTGAGTGACTGATCTGTGCTCCTGGACATTAGAGAGACTATTCTGAGCTGCTAAATGTGTGCACCGAAAACCTGTGGTTCTACGAACGTGTGGCTGGAATACTGCAGCGAATGACTGTAAGACGGATTCTATTCTTCAATCAAGGAGACGTCGGGGGTGGACGAAAAACAGAGTGTTTGGATGGTAATATCTTCAGTCTCAGTAGGTGGCGCTCAGGGGCCCGTCGGGAAAATCTAACGATAATGTCTCTTGTAGGATAGTCTGGAAGAGGTGTCCGAAGACTCTACGACACTCCCAGGAATAATGGGAGGATAAAATGGCTGGGTCGCTGCCTGGATGGATGGATGGATGGATGGATGGATGGATGGATGGATGGATGGATGGATGGGTGGATGGATGGATTGGGTGGGTAGAGAGTAGGATGGGTGCATGAATGAATAGATGGAACAAACGTTTTTAAGTTAAACAAATCTTGGAAAATATTTTCAAGGTCAACAAACATTTCGAAGGCTGACACATTTTCAACGTTAACATAAGCTTTGTAAGAGTGTCTTATCGATAGTCATCGATTCTAGTATTGTCTGAATTTCCGAGATAGTTATTTATCACTGTTATACATCGATATTTTGAAGTTAGTTTAGTAAATCTAACAATCAAGACGAAGATATTTATTCGAATATGTAACAGTATAATCATTATATTGATATTTCAATGTTGAACATAAAGAGAGGAAAAGTGAATGTTGACTTTATCAAAGGCACAAAGTTTTAACTTTTTAGGGAGAGGGTTCAGACGTTTACCGCAAATGTTGTACGGAGATATTAATATACTTTTCACCGGAATGATGAAAGACAAATATGACCCGAGGGTATTTGAACTCAGGAATAAAATCTATGCAGCTAACTATCACAAGACCTTTCATCTGTCCTTCTACTAATTCTGCGAACTACCGTTTGAATAATTATAAAATCAATTTCGTTAATGTTGGCACTAATTCGCATTAATCGGAAGAAGTGGTAACTCGAGAAGAACGAACGTGGTACTAAATAAGTTAGGAAAAAAACTGTGTCGATCTGGAGAGGATTTTTAAAATAGATGTAAACAAAAAAACAGGTAAAATATACCGCAATGCATTTATTGTATAGATACTTATTGCTAGATCAAATAATCAATAAGGTACTAAACAAAAGTGTATTTATAGACGCATTTCAATTTTGACTGCATTTTGCGAATATTATTAGAGTGAGGTTGAATAATGATTTATAGAAAAGAGGTAATAACGCTACCTTATTGAATGTGTTCGTAATAGGAAAACGAATATGGCTTTTGAATAGATATTTCAGATTGTTCTCCTCAAGCCTAGAATCGATGACAAGACATCGACATCCATAGCTGCTGTGGAGTTTCTATATAAAGGCGATGACTGATACGTTGCCTAAATGGCAAAGTGCAGTGCTCATGTGCCAACATTTCAAATGAGAAAAGGCACAAAAGCTGTATGCACTTGAACCAAGGCCACAGCTCTGGTTCGTGTAAGGGGGAAAATATATAGAAATATTCATCGCAGAAACAAAATCTACACCGTTCCAAATAATCCAACCTCTGAAATTCTGAAGATGTCGCCCTTTATTTACATGACTACACGTGATCAACAGCGACACACCGCGACATGAATGAGGTGACAGTTGACACTATTTACGCAAATTATTTTCCGCCGAGAATATTAGATCGAACGACATAAAGAATATGTTCAAAAGAGCATCTATATGCTGGAAGCAGCAACACATCTGCTCGAAATATCATTTCATAGGATTATATTGCAACCAGAAGTATAAGTTATATTTTATGTGTTCCACTAGCTTTCTGATATTCCTGTTTCAGATATTTCCGTCACTATAGCGATATATATCTCCTGCTTCAAGTAGAGTGATCCTCAACGTTTCAAACCTTCGCAGTTGCGGCTGGAGAGCAAAACGGTAAAGAGAAAATGGGTAAAATGTTCGCTCACTGAACGAGCGATTCATTCAGAACCGTTTAAATAGATGGCGTTTAGTTCGACTTCCATGTAGTCAACATAATAAATGGATTGAACGAATATCAAAGATCGTGTGTACTGAAACTAATTGTGAGCATAATGATAGGAAGACGTTTGTATCTCCACTCCGTATCGGCTGAAACAGATCCTCTGCAACGGATATGAACGAGGTGGTCCAATAACTGACTGATAACAAATGAAGAATTCCACCCAAAAAACGTCTATCGATAGATACAAAAATTACCAATATGACAATTGTTTAACTATGGTGTAATTTGAATCATGCAATAGAGACCAGCTCACTGCTTTGCACACACAAAGTCGTTCTTACTTCATGACCAGAGTCTTTCGAAATAAAATTGTAAAGTCTCTCGTTGAGTACACGTTATTGAGGTTGTATGCCTTGCGGCCAGTTTCAAGTAAGGCACAGAACTGTGTCCGAGGAATGCTGGAAGCCAACAATGCCTGCAAGAATATGGACTCAGTAACCAGAAATTGTTCAACAGGTGTTTACTCTTACGCGCCAACTTGAGAGAACTTGCATTCATTCATTCCACTACTACCTTCAAAATAACAGTAATGATTCCATTTCCGTTACTACTACTACTACTACTAATAATAATAATAATAATAATAATAATAATAATGATAAGAAGAAGAAGAAGAAGAAGAAGAAGAAGAAGAAGAAGAAGAAGAAGAAGAACAGCAACAACAACAACAACAACAACAACAACAACAATAATAATAATAATAATAATAATAATAATAATAATAATAATAATAATAATAATAATGGGTACTTGTTTACCAGAATTACAATGGAGAGACTGCACAACAATGGAATCAGTGCAAAACATTTTAACAACAGATGCGAACAAAATAGAAGGTAAACTAACATGCAAATGTATGTATGTATGTATACATGTATGTATGTATACATGTATGTATGTATGTATACATGTATGTAT
>NC_069005.1:3018241-3019776 GCF_001194135.2 Octopus bimaculoides | reverse complement strand
ATATATATATATATATATATATATATAATATACATTGTCATATGTAAATATATATGCATATGTGTGTGTGTGCGCGTGTGAGTGCGTGAGTGTATGTATGTGATTTCGTTTTTGTGTGCGCCTGAGTGTGTGTGTGTACGTGTATGTATGTGTATGCGTACATACACGGAGAAGAGAGAAAAGTCATAATTGAGGTGAATATAAATAATCTATTATCTGAAACCATTTAGATGGGAAAATGCTACGGGGAATAAAACGACTCTTACTATTATCACAAGATGCAACACAGCAACAACAACAGCGACAACAGTGGTAGGAGCCATAGTAGTAGTAGTAGTAGTAGTAGTAGTAGTAGTAGTAGTAGTAGTAGTAGTAGTAGTAGTAGTAGTAGTAGGTGAGGCGAGGAAATTTATTATTTGTTGTATGGAGAATTTATTAGTATCTCAAAACAATGAGAAGAAATTATGAAGAAATCTGTGTAAAAACTTGTGTGTTTGTACATTATTCCAAATACCAACCACTTACATACATCCATGCACACTTAAACACTCACGGACACTCATACACATATACAGGCATATATATATGTATGGGTGTGTTGTGTGTGAGTGTGTAGATAGATAGATAGATAGATAGATAGATAGATAGATAGATAGATAAATAGATAGATAGATAGATAGATAGGTGTGTCTGTATGTATGCATGCAGGCATGTATGCATGTATGTCTGTATGCATGTATGTATATATGTATATATATATATGTGTATATGTATATATTTATGTATGTATGTATGTATATACATATGTATGTATGCATGTATGTATGTATGTCTGTATGTAGAGATCGTCGGCAACTCTTTGACTACGTGGTGTTACATTTTCGAAGATACGTAGGGAGCATAAATTTTTGTGAGGCATAACAATTTGAAATACTGAATGATACTCTTCTTACAAATGTATGTGTGTAGGAATTGTCGATTTTGCTCATCAATTATTTGTAGATGTAATTTATCATCTATATTTTTATCTATAAGCCTTGACATCTATATATCTACTTATCTTACCATCTCACCATCTATCTTATCTCCAGGTTATCTTTGCGTCACTCATTCTTTCTACACAAATATCTGTCTGTGTGTCTGTTTGTCTAACTGTCTGTCGATTTTGGAAAAGAGAAAACGACTTCGCTTACAATACCCGATTCCATTCCTTCGTGGGAACTACTCACTCCATCCATTAATATGAGGTCTTAGGACTGTTGACAACAATTTCATCTGGATTGTCCACATCAACAGTAAAGTCGATATAGCTTGCATCATCCTCAGATCTTTCTGGTCCAGATAGCAAGATGTCCTTGTTCCCGTCTGCTGCTATTCTGTACGACCTAGAGATGTGGTTCCTGTAGTCATCCCACACGGAACAACACATTATGAGGATAAAACCACTCCGTTGATTCATTCAATAAAAAAATACAACGTACAGTTTATGATGGTGATTCGTTAGACATTCAATTTCTATTCTCTCCAGAGCGGGG
>NC_069005.1:3013131-3015631 GCF_001194135.2 Octopus bimaculoides | reverse complement strand
TCACATTATCACTGAGGCTATTTCAAAAGAGTGTGCACCTGTTATTATTAGCGTATCTGTGACTTTGGAGCCTGGGCATAGGACCTGTTGGTTTCGGAATATTTGTCTATATTTTAATTCCCTTTTGTATCTGGTTTATAAGATTCATGTGCATTTGTGTGGTGAAACAAACTTTGTTTTGTGTACGGAATCATTACGCCGCTATCATTAACACACGCACTAGTTTATTTTTATTATTAATTAGCCAATTATTTATTTTCAAAACGATATTCACAGGCAAGTGACCTTTGGGATGGTACATACTTCTTCATATTTGTCCCAAGTAACATGTGTCTGTACGTATGTATGTATGTATGTATGTCCGTACGTATGTATGCATTTAAACGTTTCTATTTCGTAAGCAGTAAATTAATGTAATTAGTACACAATTTAAATGTTACTTAGAACTGAATATAAATCCATGTGCACCGAACGTCTAATCGGGTATCAAACATAATTTGTATTAAATGTATTTCAATAAATTACACTGATTATTCAAGAGCGGTATAGAATATTTTAGAATCTTAATTATAACATCACTGATAACCAAATAGTTATGCTTGTGAAACTAGTATATAATAGAATGTGATGCAGCAAGCGTTACACAAAACTTTGCCAAATCTACGGACGCCCGAACAAACACTGAAAGCGTAATTCAAATTATTACCAGTTATCAACTGATATTAGAACAGAGTTGAAATTATTATTCTGACGGACTGGCGTGTATCGTGATTATGCAATGTTCTATGTAACGAGAATAAGCGTGTGAAACACGTGTAAAGATTATGGAATATATAATGTCATTATAAAATATTAACCAAAGCTCTTAATTATACTTCCCACAGATATACAAAAATGTATATGTGTGTGTGTGTATGTGTGTGTGTGTGTGTGTGTGTGTGTCAGTGTGTGTTTGTGTGTGTGGTTTTGTGTTGGGGATGTTTGTAGTCTTAGAAAAGTAATCGACTACTTGCAAAACAGACTTGGTCTCATTTGGGAACTGTATCTTACCAAAGGGATACCAGTAAATAAAGTGAAGGGCATGGGTTGTAAGTACTGCGGTCAATTCTTTTAACGAACCCTTCAAGTTTGTTCTTCAGCATGTCTGCAATCAAATGATTAGAAGGACTAAGAGACTAGAAATTAGAAGAGAAATGAAACATAATAGAACACCCGTATTCTACACCGAGAGTAACTGACTCTAACTTTATATAGCAACACGTAATAGAAACGGAAGACCATCGTCAGCCAATGAGATGGAGGAACACAGCACATAGGGAACGCAATGACTATAGTAACAGCAACACAAATAATACAAAATATGTGAAGCGTTTCAGATGGGAGCTGGACTATGCAAGCCAAATAGCAAATATTCTATGCAATGAAAAGACAAAAGAATAATAAACAAGATTTAAACCATGTTCAGGAAATATAATTCAAACCGAAAGCAAAACATATATTACATACAAAAGTACATATCTACACGCCGCTTAGAATAATATTGCATAAAATTAAGAAGCACAACAGTGCAGGTGATGGTACTTGTATTAAACTCTTCACTATCATAAGCAAAATGATCTAGCGAGGTTAATTGTGAAGATAGGCAAGCAGAACTTAAAATAATAAACAATAAAACTGAGAAAAGCAGCGTGAAAATTGCTAAGCAAAATTTTCTAACCTCCAGTTGAAATATTCATGTTATCAGTCATCTATTTATTTGGTTGCACGCGTCAACAACTATACGGTGTGTATATCTAAATAATTAATTGGATAAAGAGCAGGCATATTAGGTGGCAAATAGTTTATAAGGAAAGAGATATACACACACGTAAATACATAGCGATACGAAAGGGCCAAGACACACACGCACTCACACGTACATTTGCACACAGATGCTCACAAGATGCATACACATACGGGCACACTCCCATGTATGTATATACATACCCACACATACACACACATATATAGAGATATATCTTTTCATCTCGGTTTGCATATAAACATATACGTATATATATATATATATATATATATATATATATATATGCATGCATATATATATGCATACCTGTCTACGCACATATGTATAGTTAAAGAGAAAAAGAAAATATTTATGAGATGATGTCCATTTATTTGTGTGTTTGTTAGGAAGTGTATGTAGGTGAGCATACAATCATATGGTGTTTGTGTGTGTGCGTGCATGAGTGTGTGTGTGTGTGTGAGAGAGTATGCGTGAGTATGTGTATGAGTGTGATTATTGACCACCAAGTCTGTTTTGATACTTTGGTCTGTTCCTGGTTCCAGACTGGCGGTATTGATTCTTATGCGGAATATGTCTGAAAAAAAATGTACTGTAAACATTTCTTTCATGTACATATGTACCTACATACTTACATACGTGCACACATACATACATACATAATACATGCATATATACATTTATATATATATATATATA
>NC_069005.1:3011067-3011984 GCF_001194135.2 Octopus bimaculoides | reverse complement strand
TACATATATATATATATATATATATATGCGTATATGCTATGTTTAAGAGTCAGAAGTAGCTCTGTTTCCTTGTTTATTGGTAGATCATGGTTGTTAATATATATAACTTTACTCAGCCAATAGTAGCCATACACACATTGATGTGTATATACTTAGATAAGCACATATCTATGCGTGTACACATATATAAATGTATATGCGTGTGTGCGTGTATGTGTGTGTGTGTGTGTGAGTGCGTATCACATACATATACTTAAACTTAAGCATAACTTCATTATGCTGTTGCCATTGGGTTGATCGCATATAAACAAAGTTTGTCGAGCGTCTGTTTATTACGTACTGGAGATGTGCGTCAATCTGACAAGTATCATTCGCACCCTCAAAACTGATTTTATGTGGTACGATGTAAAACGGTTTCATCTTTGACTAAAAAGCAGACCTCTGTTTATTCACCACAGCAATTCCTGCTGAAGGAAGTTCCGCCTTACATTCAAAAAGAGACGAGGGAAAATTTAAATGTTGCATTTGGCCATTAGCAAATTATAGGTATCAAGCATACGGGTGGGTTTAAGATGGCTCTTGAGATCTACAGCCAATTGATCAAGGAATTCCAGCATGGAACAGATGAGATGCAATTAATATTTCTCCCGAAGATTCGACAGAGACAGCTTCAATATTTTGGCGGTACTAGCTCAAACTGTCCTACTTGATGAAGCATTGACATCAGAGATAATCAGGCATCAATTTTCAGCGACAAAATTTCAACTGCGACATATTTAACAAAATATATTTTTCTTCATCATATTAATGTCTTTATACTATACATATATGTTATGTCTATGGTTGAGCGTGTATGTGCGTGTATGGGGGGGGGGATTTAAGTATGTATATATATATATATATATATATATATATAT
>NC_069005.1:3006923-3009145 GCF_001194135.2 Octopus bimaculoides | reverse complement strand
TATATATATATATATTCATATATACCTGTCATTGCTTTTTAGAGAATTGAAAAGAAGTCATTGAATAGAAAAGGCACGTGTCCATTGATTATATATTTTAAGTTATATATCATTATTAGTGTCATTAGTCGTTGACTATCATGATCATCATCATCATGATCATCATCATCATCATCATCATCATCATCATCATCATCATGAAGAACGGACACCGTAGCAGCGGCTGCAGTTTGAGAATCATCACTAACAAAAGCCTGTTGTATTACTCTGAACGTTATTAAAGTCACCATCATCACTATTAATACCATCGTCATCTTCGATTGTATCATCGTGGGAGTCTTTGTCGTGTTAATTGATAGGGACAGTGATGGTGATATTCTTGTTGCTGTCGTTATTCGTGTTGCTGTATGCCTTAACGAATTGTTTTCATCATGTTCTTCTTTACTTTCCACATAAAAATTCTTCAATTGAATCTGTTCTGATTTTTTTTTTTTCCTTTTTTATAATTCAATATAATCGTTAATGAAATATGCTAAAATAAACACAAACGCAAATTCGAACGATGTCATATTGCACCTGCAAAATGCAGAATAGTCTCGTATGCACACACCTACGCAAGCACACGCATGTGTACTATTCATGTATACAAATACCTATGCTTATACGTACATTCATTTATATGTATATATATACCTATCTATCTATCTATCTATCTATCTTTATATGTATACATGTATATATACATATAAGATATACATATACATATATATATATATATATGTATATATATATATATATATATATATATATATATATATATATATATATATATATATATATATGCATACGTATGCCTCTCTATATATATAAACTAATCAAACAATTTGATAGATAGATAGATAGATAGATAGATAGATAGATAGATAGATAGATAGATAGATAGATAGATAGACAGATAGATAGATAGATAGACGGACAGATAAACAGAAAGAGACAGACAGATAGAACTGTGACCCAGCTGGCGTAAGGAAAATGAACGATTTTTTTTTGATACGAACATGTCGAGAAGGAAGCAATTACAGCTGAGAATATTCGAATAATATGGATCTGAGAAGTGGAATATTTCGAGAAATGGTGTCTGTGAAGTAGGCCATACTTGTATGTCTGTGTGTGTGTGTCTCTGTATACCTGAATCCATGAGATTATATGTATGCATGATGTGTGTGCGTGCATATGTGTTTCTCTCGGATCCTTGCAAATGCATTTCCATTTAATAACAATGGCTATAAAAATAATGAACTCCATTCTTCTATAGTGTGTTTAATGAAAAGAAATGGGAACATAATTCAAATTTCAGGAGGTTCCAAATTCGGTAAAACATGAATAGGATGTCAGATGTAATAAAATTAATAATAATAACAAAATAATAATAATAATAATAATAATAATAATAATTATTATTATTATTAATATTATTATTATTATTATTATTATTATTAGTATTATTATTATTATTATTATTATTATTATGATACGTCGACAGCAGCAATAACATCAATGAGGACAACTAGAACTATATTAATGAAAATAATAAAAATACAAAAATTAAAAATACAAATAATAATAATAATAATAATAATAATAGCAATAATAATAATAATAAAATGAATAAGAAGACAAATAATACTAAAATAACGAAGATAATTTACATAAAGATAATAATAATAATAATAATAATAATAATAATAATAATAATAATAATAATAATAATAATAATAATAATATTAATAATAATAATAATAATAATTGTAATAATAATAATAAGAGTTATAATAACAGCTATAATATCTAACTTTCAAAAGGAAATTCAATAAGGGACAAAATAATAAATTGAGTGTACCATAAATCTCGAATATATATGTTAAATTCTAAAGTGGGTTGTGATATATGCTTAATATTTTATTACATATATGATTATAGGCAAAAAAATAAGCGAAAGAAATATATAAAAAAAACAAATTCGGTTTCAAAAAACATGCGCCATTGCTATTCAGGTTATCAAAATTAAATTTCAATTTCGATTACTTTTTTTTTTACATCAATACATATATGCACATGCACGCAGACACACAGGTATACCCACACAGAAACACATATAGACACCCACACACACATATAAATATACATACAAATATATATATATATATATATATATATATATA
>NC_069005.1:2997149-3006565 GCF_001194135.2 Octopus bimaculoides | reverse complement strand
ATATATATATATATATATATATATACACGCACGTTCATATGTATGCACACACTTATGTATGACTTCACAAACACTGAATAAGATTCGAATGACGTAAATGAAGCGACTCTAGATCAAATCTTTATCGCTATGTTTTATTTAACGTATATTTATCATTGAGAAACGGAAGCTGTAGCTTTCCCTGTCCGGTGAAAATTCTTCAGTCGTATTGTTATATTAACTAATATACTTGAGAGCTTGGCAAAAAGATCGGCCCGGATGTCTAGCTGCAAATTGTATAGTTTATGCTTACCACTATATTAGGATCTTTCCCGGACGAAATGCTGCTAAATCTAGTTAATGTACAATATACATACGTTTCGTAAGTTACACAGATGGAGAGCTGTTTTTATTGTATAATTCGAAGTAATTTTTCTGTTACAAACATGTTCACACACTATATCTCTATACACCACACCAGGAGATGTATCGCGCATGTTGCATTTGAAGAAATATGTAATCGTTGAGTCAATACACAGGGAGACTCAGCTTGGCGTAGTGAGTTTTAAAATGGTTGCATCTTTGATGTACAGCATCAATCTTCCGACAAGCTTTGCTTCAGTTTTCTTCCGAGAGTGTAAGAAATTATACTTGTACAATATGAAGTACCGTTGAATTGAGCTCGGTACCTCGTAGTTGTGAGGCGAACTCTTTAACATTCGGCCAAACTGCGATTACCGTTCTTATATATCAACAGCAATAAAAAAATAATCTAAATGAGAAATGGTGTATTTGAACCTACAAATCTATAACAAGTTAGTTTGGCGCGTTGGCCCCGTGGCTATTTCGAGGACGCTTAACGCAATGCAAAGAAGGAAAATATATTCATTGGTGAACTTAAGTGGAAACAATGAGAAAATGGAGTTGACCGTCAAGAGGATTTAATAGTCAGTCTTTTACAAAATACAATCTGTCCTGGATCTTGCTAAATCGTTATTAGATCCGCCATTTGCAATTACAAAGACCACATGGCGCATCGGAGTGATAACGGAGGAAAAAAAGAGGTGGGATACATAGGAAGCGGGGTTAACAGTGTGAGTGGCAAATGGCTTTTGGTGTGTGAGAAATGAGAGACGTTATGTGAGAGAAAATGAACAACAGATATACGAAAAGAAAATGAGGAAACAAAAAAAAACTATTAAAGCAATTTTGAATATACAAATATAACAAATAAATAAATAGAGTAGTTATAAATACGGTGCTAGATATTACAATGTAGATCATTGTTTGTTTATTATAATTTCACGAATCAACCAAGCAATTATGCATTACATAAGAATTTGTTACTTTTTATGTTTATCTTTTATTACAGCAAAACATTCAAGCATACAAACTGGTGGGGGAAAAATTAGAAGAAACAAATAGACGTAAAAAACAAGAACATTTAAATCGTGCGAGATACAATAAAATAAATAGAATGTGTGTGATTAAACGAGATTGCTTGTAGTACTTCTAGTACTACTATTTGTGTTGTTGTTGTTGTTGTTGTTGTTGTTGTTGTTGTTCGTGGTGGTGGTGGTGGTGGTGGTGGTGGTGTGTGGTGATGGGAGTCTGTTTGTGTTCTTGTTGTTTGCGGTAATGGGGATGGTTGTGATAGGGTGTTGTATTGGCGTCCAAGAGAAATTAAATGAGTGCGAGGTGAGTGGTTGTCAATGAATAAAATTCTGATGGTATATGATATTCAAGATTAATTTAATGTTACGAGTGGATATGTGTGTTTGTGTGTGTGTGTGTTTGTGTGTGTGTGTGTGTTTGTGTGTGTGTGTGTGTGTGTGTGTGTGTGTTATATGCGCATCTACGTTATGTATCAATGTATGCATGAAAATTTGCTGGCTTTGCGTAAAAGAAAATACAGGAGGATCAGTTAATTATGATTTTATACTACATATTACCCCTCTCAGATTCACAGACTTATATCAATGGCCCTTCAGGTTTTCGAAGTCCTTTCAAACAACTTGGAAATTTGAGTCACCAACCTGGCCTTTCATGATCCCCTTAAACTCAGAAGCATTTCAGCACCACTTCGTTTGTATGTGTATATATATATTGGGTTGGCAAGAAAGTAATTTCGTTTTTCGTAAATGAATAGAGTTACGATTTTTTGAATGACTTTTATCAAATGTTGTGATTTTTTTCCTTTTGATATTTGTTAGCCGGTACTCTTAGCATTCATTAGAAGCAAATTGCGCGTGACTTTCTTTAGAGCTGTTAGTTCAGTGTGAGTTTTAACATGAAATACAAAAACGAACATTTTCGCCATATTTTGCTTTTTTATTTCCGTAAACGCAACGACGCTTCTTAGGCGCACAAAGAGTTATGTGAAGTTTATGGTGCTTAAGAGATCGCACTTGTCAGAAGTGATTTTAAAAATTCAGTTCTAGAGATTTTTCAGTCAAAGATGACCAACGTTCTGGTTGGCCTACTGAAGTTGATGGTAACAGAATCAAAGCCATAATTGAAACTGATTGTCATATAACTGTGCAAGAGATTGCAGAGCGGTTAAATACATGAAACACAACAATTGAAAATCATTTAAAATGTCTCGGACTCGTGAAGAAGCTCCATATTTGGGTTCTACATGAATTGAAAGAGATTCACTTAATACAACGAATCAACATTTGCGATATGCATCTTAAACGCAATGAAATCGACCTTTTTATCAAACGAATCATCACTGGTAAATGAAAATGCATTGTCTCCAACAACATCAATCGAAATCCTTGATGGTCCAATCGTAGTGAGCCAGCACAAGCAGCATCAAAAGCTGCATTGCATTAAAAAAAGGTTATGCTGTCCATTCGCTGGGATTACAAAGGTGTTGTGTATTTTGAGTTGCTTCCGAGGAACCAAACGATCAATTCAGATGTTTACTGTCAACAACTAATGAAACTGGGAGAAGCAATAAAATAACGGCCAAAACGTAAAGGAATCGAGCTCTACCTTGACAACGTTATATCAGACACGTCTTCGCTAACGCGTGAAAATATTATCGGAGCTTGATTGGGAAGTGATATTACATCCACGATATAGACGCCACCTTGCACCATCAGATTACCATATATTAAGAAGTTTGAAAAATTCTTTGAATAAACATAGATATAGATATATTCACACATATACATATGTATATATATGCGTGTGATTTTGTCTGTTTGGCCGCCCATGAACCTCACCACCACCGCCACCACCACTGTTTGAAAGTGTGTTTAAGTCCCTGTAAATTAGCAGTTCGGCAAGAGAGATCGCTAGAATAAGTATCAGACTGTAAAGCATGTTGTAAGGGTCGATTCTTTCGAGTAAAATTTTTGAAGGCAGTGGCCCCAGCATGGCAACAATCTAACGACTGGAAAAATAACGACAAAATATATACATGGATATAGATAGATAGATAGATAGATAGATAGATAGATAGATAGATAGATAGATAGATAGATAGATAGATAGATAGATATAGATATATATGTGGAGACAGGGAGAGAGAGAGATGAGTGAGAGGGAGAGACAAATGGAAATCATAAGACAAAGAACTGAGAAATAATCGATTGATCAATATTCCAAGAAGCTATCTACCGTTCGTCGCCGTTCTAAGAGAATCGAATACTCTACAGCCCCCACCCACCGCCTAACATCATAACACAATTACTAACACCACTAACGCCATTGTTGCAGATTCTACCATTGTTGCTGTTGCTGCTACTGCTGCTGCTACTACTATTACTACACTTTCTGTTGTTGCTGATGCTGCTAGTACCACTATTAAGACCATTACTTGTACTATTAGTGAAGCTTTTACTACTACTACTACTACTACTACTACTACTACTACTACTACTACTACTACTACTACTGCTTCTGCTACTACTACTACTACTACTACTACTACTACTACTACTACTACTACTGCTATTACTACTACTACTACTACCACATCTGGAACTGAAGCTCTGCTACTGCTTCCGCTACAACAACAAGCAATGCTACTACTACTACTACTACTACTACTGCTATTACTACTACTACTACCACATCTGCAACTGAAGCTCTGCTACTGCTTCCGCTACAACAACAAGCAATGCTACTACTACTACTACTACTAGCACATCTGGAACTGAAGCTCTGCTACCGCTTCCGCTACAACAACAAGCAATGCTACTACTACTACTACTACTACTACTACTACTACTGCTATTACTACTACTACTACCACATCTGGAACTGAAGCTCTGCTACTGCTTCCGCTACAGCAACAAGCAATGCTACTGCTACTACTAAGTGTACTAATGGTACTAATACAGCAACCACTACAGGTACAGGCACTGAAATTTGGGAGGAGGAGGACGGGGCTGTCGATTGTGTCACCCCTGTATTTAAGTGGTAGTTATTTTATCGACTCCGAAAAGATGAAATGTGAGTCGGCCTCGGTAGAATTTGAACTCAGGACGTATGGATGAACGAAATACCACTAACCATTTTGCCAGGCGTGCTAACGATTTTGCTAGCTTGCTGAGTTAACCGCCGATACTACTACTACTACTACTACTACTACTACTACTACTAATAATAATAATAATAATAATAATAATAATAATAATAATAATAATAATAATAATAATAATAATAATAATCCTTACATTTACTAGAAGGCATCAGTATCAGAAGCCATCAAGTGGAATATAGAGGAAATTGTAATAGAGTGCTCAGTAGAACTCTTAAAAGAGGTTTGCCTCCTTGGCACGGCCAGAATAATCTGGATATTATTAGGTAGTTGAAAAGAAAGAATAGCATGGTACCGTGGGCTGCAAGTAGTAAGCCCGTTACGCATGCAAGGCTCCAAGAGTTTCAACAAATCCTGTGATAAAGAGAAAATAATAATAATAATAACAATATTGGTTTCAAACTTTGAGACAAGGGCGGCATTTTCGGGCAGAGGGTAAGTCGATTACTTCACCCTCACTGCCCGACTGATACTTATAGTCTATCGACCCCGGAAGTGGGGTGGCGGAAGGTAATATCGAGCTCGGCGGAATATCACCTCGAATGTGAAGACGGGCATTTTTCCCAGCGTGTTGCCAATTCTTTTCTACTCCAGGAACAAGGCCCGAAATTTGGGGGAAAGAGGCCAGTCGATTATATCGACCCCAGTACGAAACTTGCGCTTAATTCATCAACCCTCTAAGGATTATCGACCCCAAAGTGGACATCAGCAGTCACGTTAAAGATTTTGCCACCTCAGTGTCTTAATGATAACAATAACATAAATTCCAAATTTTTGAACAAGGCCAGCAATTGGAGGGGAGGGGTTAAGTCAATTACATCGACCCCATCACTCGACTGCTACTTATTATATGGAGACTGAAAGGAAGAAAGACAAATTCGACATCTGCGGACGAAATGCCGCTGAGCATTACGTCCGTTGTGCTAACGATTCTGCCAGCTCGCCGCGTTAATAATAACAATACTATTAGCTATTGTAATCGCAAAAATAATAACAACAACAACAACAACATCATGGCTACCGGTGTTTTATATCTTTTATTGGTTTTCATCGAGCTGAATACGTTTAATTTTCTTTTTGTTTGGCGGGTCTTGTTGCATAAAATATTCTTCCCTATTTCTCTCTCCAGTCTTTGTAAATATTTTATTGTTGCTTAATGGACCATGCAGAAACCTGGAAACCATGGAAATGTTTATGATTTCATTCTTCTCTCTTTTTCCTTTTTTTTTTTTTTACTCTGCAGACATTTGTCCCATTGCAGACAGTTCGATATTGCCATTTAATAAAGTACACCACTTGATAGATGCAATACCAAACCCAAACGCTTTTATGCAGAGGCATGCATTTATGACCGCTCTTGCTCTCACTCTCTTTCTCTCACTTTCTCTCTCTCTGTATATATATATATATATATATATATATAAGAAAATTAGGACAAGGGAGAAAATAATAAAATAATTTTATCATGAAGAACATTTTAGTACCGGTTTCAGTCTTTGCGACTTTTTCAACTTAGAGTAAAGCATGAAAAACAATTAAATTATAGAAAAATTAAATGAAATTTTTTTTTAATATTTTCCATAGTCTTCAAATGACTGGGACATTTTCCGTTTTCCTGTTTGTCTGTCTCTCTCTCGCTCTCTCTCTCTCTCTCTCTCCGTCTCTCTCTATCTCTCTCTCTCTCTCTCTCTCTCTCTAACGTTTACTTCTGCGAAGGCTCAGCCTTCTACATACACACACACACACACACACACACATACACACACGTACACCTATATATATATGAGTTTTACTCTTATACTTGTTTCATTTATTGGACTGCGGCCATGTTGGGGCACCAGCTTGAAATATTTTTGTTGAATACAAAAACCTACGCAGTGTTTATTCGTTTCACGTCTGACATTTATTTTATTGGTCTTATTATTTTTTTACGTTTATTTTATCGGTCTTATTATTTTTTTACGTCAGCGCTAAATTACGACCTCATTTATCATGCTTGGCAATAAAAAGCACATGACCCATCGATAATGTTCACGTTAGAAAATCTCTGCACCCAAGGGATAGATATTTTATCTTCTTAACAAAAGTGTGACGCATTATCTATTGTAATTTAAATATATAGGGTTGGCCAAAAGTCAGCAGACAGGAAATCAAAGTTCCATGAATACTTAATATTCAATTTAATTTATTCTTTCGAATTATGATTGTTTAATAATTGAATATTGTGAGTTAAAATCACCATTTTGTCTATTTTTTAGCGAAGTCTTATATGAAATAATTTTTTGTGTTAATCTTGGAATTAAATGGGTTTTGATTTGCTTTCACGTGACTTTTGGACAACAGTGTACTTTATTCAAAGTCTACATAGTTCTGTACATAACTTTAATCTACAACCGGTAATGAGGCCCTAGTCTGGGAGCTGCTGAGTGTTGCAGTGTTCTACACTAGGCACAAGGCCCGAAACGTTTGGGGAGGGGCCAGTTGATTAGATCGACATCAAAAGTGACCGATGGTGACAGCATCTATTCATACGTTTGCTGACGAAACTTTCATCAGAGTCAAAACAAAGACGAAGAATATGAAATTGTAATATTGGTTCCATTGTTCGCTCTCTTCCGTAATTGCATGCAAATATCTATACATGGTCTCCATATTTGTCTAACTAGATACTAATGCACTAATTTCAAATGCAGCAAAGATTAATTATATTAATTAATTAAGTGTTAATAATTAATAAAGGAATAATTTTTAGTCAGCGAAACAATAACTTCAATATTAATAATGTTACTATTATCACAAATTATAATCTTCAATATGGGCAGAGAGTCACACAAATTTAATGTGTATGCAAATATTTTATTAAATAGCCTGCAGGAAGTGAATGATACAAATTTCATTAACCTTGTGGTGCAGTATTACAAAGTCATTCCGAACATATTCTCAACTCGAATAATAATAACAATAATAATAATAATAAAAATAATAATAATAATAATAATAAAAATAATAATAATAATAATAATAATAATAATAATAATAATAATAATAATAATAATAATGATAATAATAATAATGATAATAATACCGCTAAGCATTTCGCCCGCCGGCGTGCCAACGTTTCTGCCAGCTCGCCGCATTTAAACCTTAACTAAATGTTGATGTTGCTCTGTTGGACGTCTTCTGGTAGAGGCCTTTAGGATAAATAATTTACTGCTTATGAAAACGATGGAGGCGCTGGGCTTAGTGGTTAGGGTGTCAGCATCATGATCGTAATATTGTGGTTTCGATTCTTGGACCGGGTGACGCGTTGTGTTCTTGACCAAAACACTTCATTTCACGTTCCTCCAGTCCACTCAGCTAGCAAAAAGGAGTAACGCTGCGATGGAGTGGCGTCCCGTCCAGCGGGGGAACACATACGCGATAGAAACCGGGAAACCGGGCCCATGAGCCTGGCTAGGCTTTAAAAGAGCGCATTTATTTATTTTAATAAAAACGATATCCAATTATCGATATGTTAACAACTACAAAAGCTATGAAAACAACTACAAAAGATATGACTGGGACGTTGTTTCCAAAACAAAATAATACTACAGAGTGACATGAATTTATTTGTAAAACTAGATAGAGAAAAATGTAGTAAAAACATCAGTATTGATATGAATTCACTTCCTTGACGTGCTAGAGATAGCAGTCAAATATAATTCATATCTCAACGTGCAGTCTTATAAACGAATGACATGTCGGCTATATGATGAATTAATAAGCGATATTATTTGGAAAAAATATTTAAACATGTTGAACATAGCAGAAAGGCCTTTGATTATACTTGGAGAAATCTAATCGATACGGTTCTGATCTGCAGTTCAATAACGACATCGGTAAAAGTAAAACACGCAATAGAAGCGGGGAAAAAAACAAAACAAATAGTAATAAATAAATGACAAGAAAATCTACACCTTCATAACAAAAACAAAAACAAAATCAATTAGCATCATCATCATCATCATCATCGTTGTCGTCATCATCACCTTCTTCTTCGTTTATCATTACCCTCTTCAACATCATCATCGTCATCGTCATCATCATCATCATCGTCATCATCATCGTCATCATCATCATCGTCATCATCATCATCGTCATCATCATCATCGTCATCATCATCAAAACAAGCAAAAGAAGAGATATTAATATCAAAGAATAAAAAGGAATTCTGACGATAATCGATAACAATATTATTTAAATAGAATTCTTGAAGAGAAAAATCCCCCCCCCAAAAAAAAAACTTACATTACTTGGAACCAAGAATAAAAATAAGAAATCGGAAACGTATCAAGACATGGTTACACATATATGCACAAATATTACAGATATAATATTTTAAAGAAGAAAAAAGAAAGCCTAAAATCAAAAGATCTGCTGTACAAAGAAACGATTCCTTTAGGGTAAAGACGCGCCAACAGTCTGAAAACAATGCACCATTTTTAGTGTAGAATTTCGCATTGTTTTTTCCTGATAGATTTGTCTGGAATTTTCCATCATGGATAAATATTTGTCACTAGTTAACTTCCCTCGAAGCATGTTCGTTCAATGATCGTAGATTGTATATTCTAACAAACAATACATGCGTGTGCTTCTCTGTGTGTGTTTGTGTTTGTGTGCGTGTATGTGCGTGTGTGTGCGTGCGCTTGCATGTGTATGTATGGGTGTGTATATATGTACATATGTGTGCGCAGGCGTGAAATACATTTAGAGATGTCTACTTCCGTCTATTTACGTGTCTACTTATATATCAGTATATCTAGCTATCGATTTCTATCTCTCTCTCTTTCTCTCTCTCTCTCTCTCTCTCTCTCTCTCTCTCTCTCTCTCTCTCTCTCTCTCT
>NC_069005.1:2989091-2997073 GCF_001194135.2 Octopus bimaculoides | reverse complement strand
TATATATATATATATATATATATATATATAGTAAATCCCATAAAACGAAGAACAAACACAAAAAAGAACCAGCAACGTCATGGACGCAGTGTTAACAGGCGCTCAAGGAACGACAGAAAGATGGTTTAACGTTTCGAGCAAAAAGCTCTTCTGCAGAAACCGAGGAAAGTCCAATAGAAAAGTACGACGGAGAAGAAAATAGGGAAAAAAAGAAAGAATTATATATATATAAATGTGTGTGTGTGTGTGTGTGTGTGTGTGTGTGTGTGTGTTTTCCGTTTTTCGTTTTTTCCCCTCCATTCTTTAAGCTTCCACCTTTTCTGTATGCTTCGTTCTAATCTTTTCGTGTTTCTTCTCTCATTCAATTTTTAGTTCGTTATGATATGTGGTTTCTGCCTGATGATGCTTTTGGGGCATTTCTCAACATATGAAACTAAAAATAGCACAAAAAGGAATGTATTATGGCTATCAAATAATATTATTATACACAATATCACCAGATTGAGAACTTTTTTGTTGATTTTACCCTCACGGAACAGTACATTATATATGTCCGTCTTCTGTCTGTCTTTCTATCGGTCTATCTGTCTGTCATCATTGGCACAATAGTTAGGGCGCCGACCAATATTTTGCGATATCTGATCCTGTTATTTATGTTATTTGTAATCTACCGGAGTACTGTTTCCCTTTTCCTTCTCTCAGGATATTAAAATATCTAACTAACCAAGCCCTTTTGTATTTGGCGTCAACCAACCAACTCACCTCAGACTTGTTGGTCTTATGCCAAAATTAGAGACCCATTGTTTTATAGACTATGTAAGAATGCCGACAGAACATTTACTGATTAGCAGACAATAAACATATTGAATATGCTGCCACTGGGATTTTGATGAGAATAGAAGAATTTCAGTATATATACATATACATATATATATTTCTCTGTGTGTATATGCGTACGCGAATGTGTGTGTATATGTATATCTGTTTTGTCTCTGTGCGTGTGAGTGCGCGCGTGCAATTCCTGTGTGTCTTTTTGTCTCTCTCTGTCTACCTATATATCTGTATATGCATGTGTGTGTGTATATACATATATATATGTGTCAGAGAGAGAGGGGGATAGATAGATAGATGTAATAATAATAATAATCATAACAATAAATAAAATAATAATAATAATGATAATAATAATAATAATAATAATAATAATAATAATAATAATAATAATAATAATAATAATAATAATAATAATAATAATGATAATTGAGAAGAGCATTACCAGTGTGAATTTTCTTTCCCTTCTCCACCTTTATTTGTTTATTTTCTATTTTCCGTTTTTCGCTCTATCTTTCCCTTTTTCTGTATCACATGACTCAGTAAATGAACAATCCGCTGTGTCTGTTTTAATGGCCTACCAATGTATACAGCACGTTTCTCTGGCCTACCTGTCAGGAAGACACTCGCCGATAAATGGAGACATAATTGAAAGATGATGCTAATGAAAATAATGATGATAATAATAATAATAATAATAATAATAATAATAATAATAATAATAATAATAATAATAATAATAATAATAATAATAATAATGATAATAATAATGATGATGATGATGGTAGACATTGCGGATGCAATAAACAATTACATCAAATGAAAGCGAAAAGAGGATAAAAATGGTGCAGAAACATGAAATAAGAAACAGTTAAATATACCATCACAGACATTTTGTTTTGGTTCTTTGGGGTTTTTTACTTTTTTATTTAGTGAGAAAAACAATAAAATCGAAGAACATAGCAATATTTAAAAAAACAGCTGGAAGATATATTAATGGTGAATGGATTTGACAAGTGATAAATGGTCCCTTTAAGTGACATCTTTGAGATGTTGAATTGGTCCGAAACTTAGAATTACGGCGAAAAAGTTAAGATGATGTCTAACGTAACACAATGTTGACATATTGTAAAACATTTCCAATGTTTTGTAATACAGTAATTTCCTTGTCACTGCTATTTACGTTTCTCTCGAACAATCTATCATACGCAGTTTCGCCATCTTTGGTTCTTTGCTTTTTTTTTTAATTGTTGTTGTTGATATTTTAGTTGTTGTTTTATTACTTGTGTTATTGATGCAGCTGATATTTCTGAGGTTTTACAATTTTTTTTCAACTAATGCCAACTGAGTGGTATGTATACAATTGGTAGCTTAGTTGAATTGCTAAGCTGGCATTTCCCCCCGCTATTACTCATTTATTTTTCCTGCATTTTCTCCCGCCTTTGCACAGTCACACAAGCTATGCAGTTTATAAACGGAGTAAATGATATACATAAATATTTTGAGACCAAATTTTAAACCTTGAATCATAGAAGTAGTGTCTCCACAGTGTTTTTTTCCACTGTACTTTCAGTTAATTTTGGCTCACAGAATTGTTTAGACTTCAGACACATCCAAAGCCCCCCCCCCACCTCAGAGGTGAGGTTTGTGGGTGTGTCGAGTTATATATACAGTCCAGTGCATCAACCATTTTCAACTCATGGTAATCCCTAAACCCAGGCCATCCTTCTAGGAACATCAACCCTTTTCAAATTCCCACACTCTCCTTGTGGTACCAGCACCTTTCCACTTGCATCTGATCAAATTCTTGTCCAAGTATGAAATATTGGAATATAGAAATTTACAATGTCATGGATATTCCTATGGTGGCACATCAGGCATTTATAGCACACTATACACTTTAACCCTGCCTACCTATCTATCATTATATGTGTCTGTATATATATATATATATATATATATATATATATATATATATATATATATATATATATATATATATACATATATATAATTTCAATAAGGAGCACATAATTTTGTGTATAGTCATACATACACATGAATATGCACACAAACACGCACGCACACACCTAGAGCGAGAAAGCGAGAGAGAGAAAGAGAAAGAGAAAGAAAGAGGAAATCAGGCTGGCAGACAGGCGGACAGAAATCGGAAAAATGCCTCTTCATATATATAGCTGCTTAAGAAGGCAGATAAAACAGAAACCATTTGATCAAATATATACTACATATCACGCAATATTTTCCTCCATCATCTGACGACCCTTTCTCAATCATATCCCTGTTTACTTGGCACACACTTCAGAAAAAGTTCACCTAGAATGGATACAATTTCAGGCAGGCCATAATTGGATGAATCTCCAATATAAACTGCTTTACTATATTTTTATATAATTAGGTTATTTTCAGTTGTGCAATTTCGTGTTTGATTTTCGGTTGTTTTTTTTCATAAATTTATTTGGTTGGCGTATTTAGAAAAAGGTACTGGCACTGGATAAAATAAAATGCTGCATGTTATTTTTTCACTGATTTCTGTACTGTGTTTTCAAACCTTATCAAGGGTAAATTTCGGCTCACAGAAAAATAGGCGTTCATAAACAAGCCTAAGAAAGAATATATGTTTCAATGTAAGAACCTAGACTTGCGCTGTTCGTTCTCGATCCTAACGTCAAGATTAACTGGACGAAATATAAGATTCAAGATACTTGCATTAGTTGCGTAAAGTATCATCTACTGAAATACCATATGTATGTCGACATATAAAAATTCATACATACACACATAAACACATCCATCAATCTAGTTTTATATATATATATATATATATATATATATATATATATATATATATACATATATATATATATCATTATACATGAATGCATTATCACAAAATTATATTAACCTGTTAAGATGCGCTTAATTCATACGGATGCAATCTTGAGTATGTCCAATCAGTGCGATTTGAATGTCGACAACTTCAGTCTATATTATCAAAGTGAATCAATATTTTTACGTATGTAAGCGTTTTTTGTGTATATAAATATGCGGTCAACGTAGTATCATTTAGTATTTTGCAGGATAAATAGAGTTATATTTATGAATTTACTGATCCGTCAGTGTAGATATTTCTGTGAATATTTGATGTGTTAACGCTATAATTAGAGGAAGCTATAATATATTGAAATACGATCGATGTAAATTAGTTTGATTTGTTTTCTAATGTATGACAATTGGTTTGGGAACGGTGCGACGTAATGTATTTTCCGATATACAAATTGAGTTTTTCAAACTAAAATTTACAGTGAAAATGGGTGAGCTGTTTTGTACACCAAGATGACTTGGATGAAGGAAACGTTGCACGTGAAATGGAACAGTATTTTATAAAGTAGTGACGATGATTGAATGTTTACGCTGTATGCCACTTCGGTTTGTATGCCGGAAAATACAGTATATTTTCACAATTAAATTCGGCACAGTAGCAAGGAAAAAAAAGCAAACAAATGATGCTGTGATCTTTCTACACGTTTAACAGCATATATATTTTTTCTTAGTTCTCTATTAAGTACTTTTTTTTTTCGTAATTTCTCTAAATATAATCCAAAACGAAAAAGTAAACGCTAACTCTATTAAACAATAAATTAAAGTTTAAAAATGCAAAAATAACAATTAGTCAAAGAATAAAAACAAAAACGGTTATTTTATCTCTCAATAGAAGATATCCTGAAGAGTCTCATTACTAGTTTTATATGTTTTTGTAATATTTTATATTTTATTTTTGTTTCAGCGTTTGTATATTTGCATATGTGATTTATTTATTCATTCGGTTTTGAAGCTGTAACGAGAAAAACTTGAATCTCAATAATTAAATAAAAAATAAAGAAGCTAAAATAATTCTATTCATTTGTTATCATCCATCATTTAATGTGTATTTATTTATTTTTTTGTCTCTTTGTTGTCTTTCGTTTGTATTCGAGTTATTTCTTTGACAATTAATAACCTAATCGGTATTCAACACTTGTTAACTAATTGTGCATCTTCGTAATGAATATAAGTATATACATACATGAATGCACGTGCATGTATATATATGTATATAAATACATATATATATATATATATATATATATACATACATATACATATATAATGTTTATATACCCACACACATATATACATGTGTACATACATATCAATGATTTGCATATATGAACATATACACGTGAGCACACACGAATTCATGTGAGAGAAGGATAAAGAAAGAAAGAGAGAGTGGGTGAGAGAGAGAGAGAAAAAGAGAGGGAAAAAAAAGAGAGGGAGAGAGAGAGAGAGAGAGAGAAAGAGAGAGAATCGGTGAATTCACATTTACTACACTGTCGGCCGTGATGCAATATGCAAATATTATGTTACTTGACCTCCAGAAAAAAGTGCAGAACGAAACATTGAGCTATATCGAATCTCCTCCTTTATGCACACGAGAACGGAGACACAGACACGCGCGCACACGCGCGCACACACACACAGAAACACACATAAATACGTGCCTGTACAGATAGATACATACACACATCTATATATATGTATGTATGTAATAAATATACATAAATATATAAATGTATGTATATATGTGTGCGTGTGTGTGTGTATATATATAGAGAGAGAGAGAGACATACAGAGAGACAGACAGACAGACAAACAGACAGACAGATAGATAGATGTATGTCTCAGTTGTTAGAGCAAAGGGCTTACAGTCGTGTACTGTGAGTTCGATGTCTCTGACCAGGTTGTGTGTTGCGTTCTTGAGCAAGACACTATTTCACGTGGCTCCAGTTTACTTATCTGTAGAAATAAGTTGCCACGTCACTTGTGCTAAGTTGCATCGGCTTTTGCCTTTCCCTTCGATAACTTTGGTGGTGTGGAGAGTGGAGGCTGGTATGCACGGGTGACTGATGGTCTTCCTCGCAGGCTAACTTTCTAAATGCAATTACATTCTTGTCTGAAGGGTCTCTCTCTCTCTCTATATATATATATAACTATCTATCTATCTATCAATCTATCTATCTATCTACAAGACTTCAAATTTGTGCGGAAGAGTTAAGTCAATTGCATCGACCCAAGTTCTCAAGTGGTACTAAATTTATTGACCCTAAAATGATGAACGGCAAAGTGGACCTTGGCGGAATTTGAACTCAAAATGTTTCGACAGACGAAATGGCGCTAAGCATTTTGCCCGACATGCTAACAATTCTGCCTGCTCACCGCCTTAAATAATAGCAATAATAATAATAATAATAATAATAATAATAATAATAATAATAATAATAATAATAATAATAATAATAATAATAATAATAATAATTGAAAATACTTCCTATTGATAAGCAGCAAATATATACCCAAGAGATTTAGCAGTACAGAAATTATAATGAGATACGTAAATAATCAGAAACTTAAATACTTTCTATAAAGAAATTTTAATTTTTATTATAAACTTTTATTGAAAACTCAAATATCCTCTTTTCCCCAAATGGGGGAACTATTCTGGGATTGTTTAAGAAACCTTCGTCAATGCAAACATTGTATTCCGGACTTTCCGCTTAAATAATGTTTTTTTTTTTTTTAAATTTTTTTCATTTGTTTCCTTAGGGGGTTTATACTAATTTTATGTCTTTACAAATCCAACAAAAATATTTTGTTTTAATTTGATTTTTGTATTTTTTTTCTTATTTTTCACAATCTATTTCTGTCGTGTTCAACAAATCACAATCGATTCTAATTCGAGTCATGCCTATTGATCAACGAGACTAAATTATCACCTTCATTTATCTTCATCTTTCCTCCTCTAATTCTTCTTATTAGTATAATAATAAGAATAATAACAATAATAATAACAATTATTATTATTATTATTATTATTATTACCCTCATTATTATTATTATTATTATTATTGTTGTTGTTGTTGTTGTTGTTGTTATTGTTAATATCAACATCATCATTATCATTATTATCATACATCTTGTTCTTGTGCTTTATCTCCTTATTCGTATTTTACGTCTTATTATTTTGTTGCTGTTTGGTTTATTACTTCGGATTGAAACCCACCGTCTACTTTCTCATCGGTTTCTCCCTTCTTTTACAATTGCTACCAACACGACTGATACTACATCTCCCATTTCTGCTGCTGTTGCTGCTGTTACTACAACGGATGATGGTTTAACCAAACAGTTACAATACCGAGTTTTAAAGTCTTGTCTTATTTGTATCGATGACTTCCTTTCCATTTTCAAATAATGCTAAAGAACAACTTTGCCTTTCGTCCGTCGGGATTCGATAAAATAAACTACGAGAGAAACACGAAATAATTCTGATTCTATGTTAAAGATACCACAGAATAAAAACAGTGCTATATCTCAGTAAACCAGATTCTAGAAATATTGAAACCGGATTATCTGCTACCTTCTATAAACCAGTCTGTTTAACTTCATTATTATTATACTTTAAGTTCTGTAGGTGACTAGGTGACATTACCGTTAACATAAAATGTTCAGAAACATTTTGTCAGCGTTTGCCTTTTGAGTTTAAATTCTGCTCCAAATCAGCGGCGGGGAAGGCGGAGGCGGGGGCGGGGACGACGAGGGCGGAGGCGGCGGAAGTGTGTGTGTGTGTGTGTGTAAGTGTGTATGTAAATCTTTTAATATATGTAAGCATCAACGAATATATACACGCACAGAATCACAAACACAGATACACACACACACAGACACAGACACACACACACACACATACACACACACGCACACACACACACACACACACACACATATATATATATATATATATATATACAGTGGGTAGAGAAAAAGAAAGACACAGAAAAACTGACAGACAGACAGGTAGACAAATAAATACTTGAACAGGCTCATGCATAGATAGATAGATAGATAGATAGATAGATAGATAGGCAGATCATGTCCTGAAAATTATACGCTATATATAAGGCTTAAGTAGCCTATGCAATGCAATCATACATACCTACATGCATCTATAGATACACATATATATATACATACATACTTACATATACACTAAAATATATATTTTTATATCTATATTCAAATTTTGGTGTGTATAT
>NC_069005.1:2988354-2988875 GCF_001194135.2 Octopus bimaculoides | reverse complement strand
TATACATATACAAACCCGTATATACACAGAAATTTATGTACAGAAATCTACATGAATGTAGATTTGTATACATACATCGACACATATATACATATATACATCAATGCTGTAATCCCACAAACCTACAAACGGAATGCCGTGTACGCTGAACACGTCATCGTTCCCACACACACACACACATGCACATACATACACGTATTCACATACACACACTATAATGCTGCTATTGATCTTAATTGAAATTGTGTAAGACTGACCAATTCTTCAGATGCTAGAGAATTTACAGAATAGTGGCATTGTCTTTCATAGAATTATCACTATTCCGCAAGAAACCCATTGTCAATGCGAAATCACTAACAGCTCCACGGAAGACAATATAATGAACTATTCCACAAGCGCTCTAACTGTGACTTAGTATTGAATTTTTGATCAAGTTTTACATACCTGACACATTGTGAATGCTTCCCTTTGCTAACATCAACACATAGTTACATTCTTCTAACATAAACACGTTTATATAT
>NC_069005.1:2985990-2987346 GCF_001194135.2 Octopus bimaculoides | reverse complement strand
CACACACACACACACACACACACGCATATAACTATATATGTGTGTAATGAGGAAAAGAAATTGCATTATTTGAGGGAGGGAAAATGTCAAATTCAGTAGCCGGTATGGAAAAAGTTCTGAGAGAAGACAGAGGAAGGTGGACAAATTGAGCGGAGAGTCGGTGGTCAAGGTAGCGGTGGTTAGTACAATAATTAATGTGGGTTGGTTTTGGAGGGGAATACGGAATTATGCAGAGGTGTATGAAATTGAATACAGAGACGTGAATGGAGAGGGAGGGAGAGTTTGTGATGTTAGTATCTAATCGAATGGGGAAGTTTTAAGTACTTTCGGCTGAAGAGGAGAAATGATACAATGGGGTGGGATGTGGATGGCAAAGGGAATTTATAAATACAATCATGAGGCGGAATAGTTCGAGGTTAATTGTCATTAAGGATAATTATAGTTATGGAGTTATGTAGATTTAATTCAATGAGAAAATGATGAGTAGAAGTTGTGTTTACAAGAGAGTATTACATTCGATAATCTTTCTCCAAAGCAAATCCTAAATTATTTACCTCCTTATCAACTTATAGATAGAACCTCAAATCCCCTAATGTTCCCATCGTAAGTGAGGTCCCACACATACAACGCAAACATTGGTATTTGTAAGTTGTGTTTAAGGGAATCGCTAACAATCTTTCGCAACCACAACTTCTTATTACTTAATACTCTCTACGGCACTCACATGGCCGAATCGAATGAATGAAATAAGGAGAAATAAAAGTGAAATGATAAATCAATTGGATCTGACTGAGAAACTAGTTAGAATGAGATCGATATGATAGTCGCCAGTGCCTACAGAGAAGAAGTTGGTTTATAATAATTTTATGAAGATCTAGAATGGAACTACAAACCCTTAATTCTCGTAGCAGTGCAATGTTGTATCCTCTGATCATTAATTTCGTCTGTTAGAAATAGCAGCTTCATCTTCGCAAAAAGATGTTGACATGAAAGACGGGTGAACTTATATCAACGATTTATTTCAATGGAACATTTCGAAATGCAATCATCATCATCATCCTCGCCACCACTACTACAGCCACCACCACCACCATCATCATCATCATCATCATCATCATCATCATCATCATCACCATCGTCATCACCATCTTCATCATCAATAATATCACAGACACTATCACCGTGTTCATCCTCATCTACCGTGACATCAAGTTCAACGACAACAATAAACACGAACCACGAATTATGTACGGTATCACAGATTTACGTGCTAGTTTAATAAGTCAAACGTTTTGTAATAATGTAGAAAACGTCTACGTCATTTGATAGTAAAACCTGTTTTCACTTATATATATA
>NC_069005.1:2984145-2985541 GCF_001194135.2 Octopus bimaculoides | reverse complement strand
ATATATATATATATACATATGTATGTATGTATGTACGTATGTATGTATATATATATATATACTAGGTGTTCGGCTAAATCTGAAAGTTTGCCTCAATGGAAAAGAAAACAAAAGCTCGCATCTGAAAATAAAAGGAATTCTTTGAAAAATCCTTTTTGTTTTTGAAAAGATCGAATGAGAAATATCAAGTGCATCATGGTTGGGCTATAACAGTTTACATAAATTAGTCGCCCCACAGTTTCCACTACGACCTCAACGCGGCTCCGCATCTTGGTTCATATGTCCGTCATTGCGACCGTAGGAAGATCTTCGAACACCCTGAATGTGGATACCTAACCTATGTTACTTTTGCAGACCGAGGGTTCCGGGTTTACTTCAAATGCCCCTCAAGCGGAATGGTGCCTGGGATGGGAATCGGAGGTATTCGGATATCAGAAATTGGCGCCAGTGAAGTTGTAGATGTTCTCCGACAACCACTTCTTACTCTTTCCGTAAGTATGGCAAGAAACCGAATCCTACTGCCATACAAACCTTTCCAGACAAGTGCTGACCAGTCTCTTGCAGCTTTACGTAGGCGAGGGGATTGACCTTAAGCCGTTGTTTAAAGATGTGGGGCGATATGACATCATTCTCACTAGAGACACACGAAAAGATCATCACAGTTTCGAAGACGTTGGTTTTCATACTGTATCCATGTCACGTCTTAAAGTCCTTAAAGTGTTCAGAGAGCATTGACGTTTCACTTTCACAGCCGGCGCAGATCCTTGTGATACAGTTCATGCTTTCAATTTTTTTAGACGGCTTTCAATCATTTATATCAGATAATGTTTTCTCAACAACACATTTAATATTTAGGCTCTACCTCGCCGTTGATTGTTCTATGATGCAAAACTGTTCCTGAACAACCGTTTAGGTCGAACTTAATACCGCAATAATTAAACTGAAACAAACCAAAACGACTTCGACATAATACGAACCTGAAAACAAAACCGAAAGAGATTTCCACCGACTTGGCACTTATAAAAGTTTGCCAAAAAGGACACACGCTGTTTCAACAGCCAAGGTCGAAGACCGTTTAGATTTCTTCATCTGAAAATATAGCGTTTCCTTCCTTTCGTTAAAAGGCGAAGTTTAAATTTCTTTCTCGCCCCATTTCTCCCTCTCTTCTCTTTCGCTATCTCCCCCCCCACTATTTCTCTCTCTCTCTCTCTCTCTCTCTTTCAAAGTCTTTTTATTGGTGTTCATTAATTTCATATGATTAGGAATACGGTTTCAGAATATGAGATAAGACCATTCCAATTGGCTTGCTCTATTATTGTTACAATACATATATGTATATATATAAAATACATATATACGCTTTTATATATATATATATATATATATATATATATAT
>NC_069005.1:2982324-2984112 GCF_001194135.2 Octopus bimaculoides | reverse complement strand
TATATTATTCCTTCTGTGCAAAAATGAAAGAAGTATATATTAATAAAGTAGTAAAAAAATGGTAGATAAAGAGAAAAAAAGAACTCAGAAAAATAAGAAAAAAAAAACACGAAGATTTGCAGTGGTTCCAACGTCCTCAAGGAGATTGGCATAGAGCCAACACTTTTATTGAGTAGAAGAGTGGTGTACAGACACATTCACTCGCAAACATATACATATCAGTACGCAAACACAAACACACCCGCATATAAAATGTGTGTGTATGCGTGTGTTGTGTATGCGTGCGTGTGTATGTGGCGGGGGTAGATATACACAAATATAAAGAGTTGTATATGTATGCATATATAATTTTTTATTTATGTATATATATGGAAAGTTAACATGAATATATGAATACTTATTCTTGTGTGTGCATTAAATATTGATACATACATACATATATATATATATACACACACACACACACATATATATATATATATATATATATATATATATATATATATATATATATATATATATATATATATATATATATATATATATATACACGTACTCATATTGAATATAAAATTATAACATGGGAATATACACTCACATATTTACACTCAAAATACACAAATGGACACGCTTATATAGATAGTTATACATACATACACACACACACACATACATACATACATACATACATACATACATATGCACATACATATGCACATACATACGCACATATATTCTTATTGTCTTTATATCACATTATGCGTTTGTATGTGCCAAGTCCAACAAAATATTTTGTCTTCCCATTGAACAAAAGCCATGAGCAGAGGTTAGTGGAAAATACGTGTAGCATCGTCCAGACATACTGTTTTGATATAGTTGTGGTTATCTTCTATACTGGGAGAAAAAAAGAAGATGAACGGATATTTCGATAAGAAATATAAGGCCACAAATGAAACACAGTGAAGAATATATTTCTGTATTTCACAATTGAAAAGACTCCATCGCCGTTCGTAGACTTATTAGATTAACGCCTGCCAGGCATGTTTGAGAGATACAGAGATGTAGACATACTGCCTAATGTTACTGACGCCTGTACATACTGGGTAACTTATGGTATCGACCATATTGAAATGACGGACAAAATAGATGTTAACCTCTGGGATTTGAACTCAGCACGGAAAGAAGCTGAATAATACAATAAATACATTTACGACTGGAAGATTTCTCCCTCGTCTACCAAACTGTCAAAGAATTGAATATGTCTGAAGAGAATGGACGTGTGCTTGGTTTTTAAATGTTGTAAAGATTATAGAATGCCTGGCGTTTTTAGTCCCGCCATTTTGCATTCGAATTTCAAAATCTTTATGGGATTAAGAATGTATTTTGTATTTCAAGTCGCGATATAACTTAAGAACGCTTCAGGAGGTGAAGTGACTTTCGCCCTTCGACTACGAATTCGTGGAATGTATAAATAAATGGTAGTAAAGAGGTTTTTTTTGTTTTTTTTTCAATGAAATCTCTACTTTTAGGTTAAAGATTGAAATGTGACGTTGTGTCGTACATGCAATTTTATTGTTATTTAACTGTTTTACTTTCTTTTTACTGTTTCAGTCATGTGAACGCGGCCATGCTGGAGCACCGCCTTTTAGTCGAACAGACCAGCCACAAGACTAATGTTTTAAGCCTGGTACTTATTCTATCGCTCTATTTTGCCGAACCGCTAAGTTACGGATACAAGAGCAGACAAAGACACGCACACAAACACATTTATATATATATATATATATA
>NC_069005.1:2977637-2982269 GCF_001194135.2 Octopus bimaculoides | reverse complement strand
TTTATCGACCCCGAAAGGCAAAAGGGCAACGGTCGACCTCGGTGGCATTTTAACTCAGAACGCAAGGAAAAACGAAACGCCGCCAGGCATTTTGCCCAATGGGCCAACGATCTTGCCAGCTCGCTATGTTAAATGCTGAGATCGGTGTAAATAACTGAAACATTCTCGAAAGCGCTGCTCCAGCATGGCAGCGGTAGAATCACAGAATCAGTAAATAAATAAATATAGAAGAACTAATTGTTTGGTCGTGGCATTCATTCATTTTTTAATATTTACTCAATTGTTTATTCTCTCTTCTTTCTCAAAACTGTTTCGAAACGTTTTCGTTAATTCAGTAGGTCGTGTTTAAAGCAATTTTGGTTTCGCGTTCACTTCTCCCTTCTCTCCGTCTCCCTCTCCCTCTCTCACTCACTCTCTCTCTCTCTTTCTTTCTTTCTCTCTTTTCTTTTATTTTTTGCTATTTTCTTTTTGTTTCTCTGCAGCTGTGCAACGTTCACAAACCAAACAACATCGTTGCCAACTAAACTCCAGAAAATGTAACGAAATTTGGGGTTATGATAGAGAGAGAAGTTATGAGTGATCGTTAAGCTGTTTCATAATTAGCGTTGGGACATAGATAAAAACCTTACACAGATTCGGCGCCTTTAATTGAAGACTTCCTGCAAAGTTTCTCCTCCCACCACACCTCTCTCTACCAATTTACCCTTTCTTCTTTAGTCTCCTTTATTCTCCTCTATATTATACATTTGATCAAACCTCTACCGCATAACCAATCTTCATTCGCATACAATGATTCAGAAATCTTCCGCTATCTATACACCCCCCCCCACTGCTCCTCATTTTCTTCTTTGTTGTTCTTGCTGGTTGGTCTTCTTTTATTTATTTTTTTTTTCTAAATATCCCTCTTTTTCTCTATCCACTACTCCCATCCAACTCCTTACCTAAATTTTATCTTTTATGCTACTCTTTCATTTCTGATTTAATATCTTCCTCATCAATTTCACATTCATCTTTTATTTTCTCTCTTCCTCTTATCATCTTTACTTTTCTTTCTGCAAATTTTTTTCAGTACTCTTTCATATCATCCATATTCTTTATCATAGTTTTTCCTCCAAATTATATCATTCTTTCAATCTACTTCCTCTTCTTCTTCTTCTTCTTCTTCTTCTTCTTCTTCTTCTTCTTCTTCTTCTTCTTCTTCTTCTTCTTCTTCTTCTTCTTCTTCTCTATCTTCTCCTTTTGTCACTACTACTGGTATCACTAATTTTCCTTTCTTCATTCTCTTCTTCATCTTCTTTTTCATCTTATTTCCCTATCCTTCTTTTTTTTCTTCTTCCCTTTCTTCTTTTACTTTTTCCTTACTTTCCTCATCAATTTCAATTTATTCATTCATTTTGATTCCTTTTTCTAACGACCACCCTACCACCCTGCCACCCCCACCATCATCTTGTTCTGATCTGCGGCGAGTTTCTTTTCTTTTTCCTTTGTACTTCTTTTTTTTTTTTTTTGGTCTTCAAAATATTCCTGCATATTCTTCCTGAAATCCCCCCTGCCTCACCCTACCCCCTTTTCCTCCATGTCCCTCTTCATTCCTCCCTTCATATCATATTTCCAAATATTCCTTTTAACTTCAATCCTCCCCCCCCTCTACTGTCATATCTTTCTCTTTTTTTTCTTGCTTATTTACATTCCCTCTTTTCCTTTTCTTTCTTCTTTCCTCCTCTTTCTTTTCCCCTTTTTCCTTTAAACTTCTCTATCTTAATCTAATCGGATCTCTTTAAATATCATCCATCTTTCTTAAAGTTATTTCTTTTTTTCGTTTATGTTTAATAATTTTTAGTTTTTCGTTTCAGACGAACTTTTTCTTCTAATTCCTTGCATACTGTTATTGTTGCAGTTGTTACTATTATTATTATTGTTGTTGTGTATTGTTATTGCTGTTGTTGTTGCTGTCATTGTTGCTGTTGGTACTGCTGTAGCTGCGGGTGTCCACACTCTTATTCACATTCGTACAATCTCATAGTTTATTGGCTTCTAGTTCTCTAAATATTATTATTATTATTATTATTATTAGTAGTAGTAGTAGTAGTAGTAGTAGTAGTAGTAGTAGTAGTAGTAGTAGTAGTAGTAGTAGTATCTAAGTTGACGCACTGGCAGAAACGTTCGTACTTCGGATAATGTGCGTAGCGATATTTCGTCCGTCCCTATTTTCTGACTTCAAATTCCGCCCTTCCTCCTTTTGGGGGTCGATGTAATAAGTACCAACTGATTACTGGGGTCGATGTAATCTATTTATCCACTCCATCAAAACGGCTGGCTTTGTGTACACAATTTGGAAGGATTATTAGGATTATTTAGGCAGCGGTTAATTATCGTCACCGATCTCGTTGGTATTCATTGGCAAGGCAAATGTTGTTTCGCTCATTATGTGAGTCACAGAATTTACGACCAGTCGCATTTTTTTTTAAAGTTGTCCATTCTCTGACAACAGCATTTGGCTGGAATGCATATTCATATGAATTTACAGTTGCAACGTAAAATGGAGTACCTTTCTCAAGAAGGCAACGTGCCGCCCGTCCCAGGAAATTAACGCGCGGTAATATTACCATGAACCAAACAACCTAAACAATAGTCCGCTCATATATTCGCACGTAACCGTTATGCGAATCTTTGTGCCTCTACCAAATTCACTCAAATCCTTTTGAGTGGATTTGGTAGACCGACATTGAAAGAAAGTCGTCGTATATATGTGTGTGTGTGCGATTTCTGTACGCATATATGTGTACACACATACATATACATATAAATGTGTGTTTATGTACGAATGTTTTACGTATATTTGTATGTCTTCGTGCCTTCGAGTAAGCATTTAAGATATGGTACCGTAGTGTAAGGTATTAAAATATTTCAAATGAGGAGGGTGGTTGATGACGAATGAGAAATGGCTAAAGAGGGTCGATACAGTAGGAAAAGTGGCAAAAGGGGTCGATGCGGAAGGAGAAGTGGCTCAAGCGGGTCGATGGTCGAAAAAGTTTGGTGACCCTTGGTTTACAGTATATCATAATGTTTTATGTTAGCTCACTCCATCAAATAACCTTACCCTTGCAGTGGTGTGGTGCATCACGCGTCAGATGTTGGATTGCAGCCGTACATGTAATTCGTCGTCTTGCTCAGGAACAGAAAGCACAGTCCACTAACCAGAGCCCTCGATTTCGAGATTGGGAGTACAATACGCAAAACACTAAGCTGCGCAGCCCTAATATAATTTGTATAATTCGGACATAAATTGTGCTAAGGGATATAACCGAAGTAGACCAATGCCATTTATTTAGATATATGTGTTAAAGGGTCATGTAGATAACTATGTGTCTGCAAATTTCTCAAGGGTAATTCTTAACTACTCTCACAGAATGAAGAATATGCTTTCAAGAAATTATAGATTGATTCCACAAATTTAATTGACAGTTCTTCAGAGACTGGTTGGTTTTCTTTTGTTTTAGTTTCCTTTATTTTTTGTACTGTGTTTTATATTTATATTTTTCTCAGTTATTCATGTTTGGGAATTACTCTCTCACAAATAACTTCTAGGAATTCGCTTGTGGTTTCTTCCAGTTTCGCTATACGTCTGCGTGTCTAATTCATATGCGTTACAAACGCGCGCGCGCACGCACACACATATACAAATATATATATATATATATATATATATATATATATATATATAGATAGATAGATAGATAGATAGATAGATAGATAGATAGATAGATAAATAGACAGACAGAGAGATAGACAAATAGATAGATAGATAGATAGATAGATAGATAGATAGATAGATAGATAGATAGATAGATAGATAGAGAGAGAGAGACAGACAGACAGACAGACAAATAAATAATGTCTACATTGTATCTAACTACTCATTTCTGTGCAATCCTTTTCATTGTCTTACATTCTTCACAAACAAATACACACACACACTGAACACGCACATATATACATACATACATCTCTCTCTCTATATATATATATATACATATATACATACACATACAAATATATGCCTAGCTATCGTTGTGTGTGTGTATATACGTGTAGTAATCTATGTGTCTATCAATCAGACCGGCAATCACATCTTTGAACATCATGTTTCATCCATCCACTTCTAACGCGCCTCCATTTTAAACGAATTTGGTTAAGCTCCAACCAGACATCTTTTATCTTCCACTTGTTCTTGTTTTGATTGATTCATTAACTTTACCCTTTACTATAACCATTCTTTTTTTGCTTCCCCCTTAACATCGTTACGCCATCTTCAATTCTCAGGCGCAACCATCAAAGATTCAACCACCGTCAATCATACACACATACACTCACATCTAACAATTGGCTCTATGTTTTCTTTCTCCTCGCCTAAAGGCATTACAACCACTTTTTCGACGAAACCCGAGTCAGCATGTTCGGGCCTGGTTTTGTGGCACGCAGCTTGCTTCCCAACAACGTGGTTTCGATTTCATTCCCACTGCGCGGTAACCTGGGCTAGTTTCTTCCACTTTAGTCATATGCCGACCAAAGCCTTGTGAATGAATTTAGTAGACGAAAATTGAAAGGATCCAGTCGTATATATATATATAT
>NC_069005.1:2975498-2976512 GCF_001194135.2 Octopus bimaculoides | reverse complement strand
ACACACACACACACACACACACACACACACACACACACACACACACACACACACACACACACACATACACACATGTAAATACATGTAGGTATGTATGTATGTATGTAATGCAGAAATATCTATCAAACTAATAGTTAAACGTAAGGCCGTCATTTGTAGAAATGCATGTCTTACTTTGCCAACATCGCCTGCAGAAATGGCACACTACAGAGAGAATAAAAGTATATGAGCGAATACATACAATATGTGTGTGTTTGTGTGTGCATTTGTATGTATATATATATGTACACATATATACATATGTATGTATGTATATATATATGTATATATCTTATATATATATGCAATCATGTGTTAAGGTATGTATGTATATGTAGGTGTGTATATATATATATATCAATATATATCTATACACACGCATACAAAGGAAAACACACACGCACACACAAACACACACACACACATAACAATCCAATCCACCTTTTATGTGTGAGCCCATTTTCCGCGCAAAACAATCAAATAAAGAAGTCAAACACACATTTCTTATTTCAAAAATACATTTCGTATTCTTTCCTTAAATACATTGCACTTTATGTTATTATTCGATTTTTTTTTCTTAGGTACTATTTTTTTTTCTGATCGGAAAAAATGTATTACACCCCCTCCACAAACACCGTCTTTTCTATCTACCTATCCATCTGTCTTTCAATCAATCTCAATACACGCATACAGTAATATAGAAAGCAATTACACACACACATATATATATATATATATATATATGTGTGTGTGTGTGTGTGTGTGTGTGTGTGTGTGTGTGTATACATATATATGCACATATACATGTGTATATATATATGTATTTATTTATTTACATGTATATATATGCACATATATATATATATATATATATATATATATATAAATGTACATATATACGTGTGTACATGTATACTTACACACACATACACAAACATACATATACAAACATGCGTATACTCATGTATATATATA
>NC_069005.1:2973691-2975123 GCF_001194135.2 Octopus bimaculoides | reverse complement strand
ATCTATGTGTGTGTGTGTGTGTATAATGTACCGCCGTGTTTGCATGTGTGTTATATATTTACATTACTACATATTTGCATATAATTCGTGTCTTAAATCTGTATTTGATCAATATATAACATTTACTCGGTTATGCTTGCCGCAGATAAACGCAAATAAAAATCAAAACCCTTTGAAACTCTCTCTTGCAAACATCTAAAAATGTTTTCCTTTTCCATTCTTCTTCTTCTTCTCCCCCCTCCTCATCCTCCTCCTCCTCCTCATCATTATTATTATTATTATTATTATTATTATTATTATTAGTAGTAGTAGTAGTAGTAGTAGTAGTAGTAGCAGTAGTATCATTATTCTTAATATGTTCTTCATCTTATTCTTTCTAGAATTCATGTGGATTGTGGTTTTACTCCTTGTAACCTTAGGTTTCCAATTCCTTTCCCTAAGCCATCAAGTGCTTAAAACCTTTTTGGTGGTCTTCCTGGCTTCTGAGATTAGAAGCAATACAGGAGAGCCCATTCCAATCTCCTTTAGCCTTCTTCTTCTTCTTCTTCTTCTTCTTCTTCTTCTGTTTCTTCTTCTTCTTCTTCTTCTTCTTCTTCTTCTTTTTCTTCTTCTTCTTCTTCTTCGTATTATTATTATTATTATTAGTTAGTAGTAGTAGTAGTAGTAGTAGTAGTAGTAGTAGTAGCAGCAGCAGCGGCTGTATCAGCAGCAGCAGTAGTAGTAGTAATAGTGGTAGTAGTATTAAAAGAATAAAAGAATTTATATTTTTATATATATATATATATATATATATTTATAGGTGGGCGTACATCTGAGTGTGTACGTATGTAACTGTAGGAAGGTTTAGAATATTTGTATCTCGTAGTATGTTTTTTTTTTGTTTTTTTTTCTTGTTTTTTATGTTTCTATTTCAACTTGTGTTTCTACTGCCAGAAAGTTATTAGAAAGGGCGACTCAATTATACAGCAAACCTCTCTAATGAAAAGAAAAATAGAGCATGTGCATGTGCATTTGGGCAAAACAAATGCCTCATCGCTTATGAAAAAATTATATACCACCCCCCACCCCCCAAAAATGCAAAAACGAAAAAGAAAGCTAAGATCCTGTATTGATGAAACTATGAAATTCATAATGTTGAGCTAAATGGGTGATGCTAGTGATGAAATCATTGTGAATTTGATATGCTTGGTTTGAGAATAAAGTGTATTGACTACCGACAGATGAGATGGCTAACAGGTTTTCCTGGTCAGCCTATGATACCAGCATCGATTACGTCGTCTCTATTCATAAAGATTCATATGACCTCCCCACTATATACGTTTATATACCTGTCCAGATAACAACACGTTTATACATACAAACACATCCACACTCACACATACATACAAACACACACATATTAAACTCAACATATCTCTCTTTCTACATATAT
>NC_069005.1:2971687-2973365 GCF_001194135.2 Octopus bimaculoides | reverse complement strand
CTCTCTCTCTCTCCCTCTCTCTCTCTCTCTCTCTCTCTCTCTCTCTCTCTCTATATATATATATATATATATAGGTACTTACACACACACACACACACACACATGTCTACAGAGTTAAGTAGCTTCATGCATACATCCACACGACTATTTACCAAAAATAAATACTTGTTTATGTATGTATACCTGTATGTATGTATTCGTGTATATATGTATTTGTGTATGTATATATGTATGTATGTATGTATGTATGTATGTGTATATTTACGTGTGTTGGTATGGAAATCAGCATGCCATTTCAGTTTGCTGATGTGGCTCACTCTTTATGCAGATATTTTCATATATTTCTTCCTAAATACACTAACTCGCTTTGAAACAAACACGCACATACTCATCACGTTGCATAAAGCAGACGTATTGATAAATGTATATAATAGATCGTATACAAACGCTTAAACGCAAGTGAACTCTCACAAACTTACATACATTTTTCGCTGTTTATATATACAGGAAGCAATCCACTCCAATCAATGTTTTTTTCTCTCCACGTAATTATATTTCTGTCCGTGTGTCCGACAAGGCATATGTAAACTCCCATAAACACACACAAATACACATCTATATACATATATACATGGGTTTAAAACGCTGTTTGCAATATTACGCTCGTTCTCGGGTAACAACTGTCCGAAACAAGTACAGTCGGAAATGGGTTGCATTGGTTATGACTTACCTGAGAGCCCACCAATATCGGCAGATTTTTTTATAAAGAGTGACTTCAAATTCTGCAGGTTTTGTGAAGTTACGTTCTCAGGGCTCAGCTAGAAATTATTTGATCGAGACCGAAATGATGAACGGCAAAGGAGACTTGGGTGCAATTTGAACTTAGAACATAAAGATGGAAGAAATGCCGCTAAGCATACTATCGAATATGTTCTACTCTTGGCACAAGGAGCGAATTTTTTTTTTGTTTGGTTGGGTAGGTGTGGCAGTCGAGTAGATCAACCCCAGTACGAAGCTGGTACTTAAGTTATCGACTCAGAAAGGATGAAAGGCAAAGTCGAACTCGGCGGAATTTGAACTCAGAACGTAAAGACAGAAGAAATTGCATTTCGCCTGGCACGCTAACGTTTCCACCAGCTCGGGTTGCACAAATTGTCTAACAGCAATATATGGGTTCTCCTGCTTGTGTGTCATGGTACAGAGCCCTGCCGTTAGACATAGTCTTACAACCATCCTCTTGATTCAGTGCAGCAGTACCTTCATCAGGCACTTGATGTAAGCCTCCGTAATGAGTCTAAGGCCCTGTGGGCAGATGAATGGAGGCATAACGTCACCGTTACTAATTATCACTCTTAACACCCCGATGTTCACTGCATGTTTGATCTTTATCAGACTCGGTACATGTCATCAGATTCCATTGTCTTCACATTGGCACCCAGACACTCAGAAATGTTCGCATTGAAGCAGTACAGCATGTATTTTCCAAATTTCTGGCGGAGTGAATTGCATCGTGGTGCTGTTCTTCTCATACACGAGGCCCAATTGACCCTACTATACTTTGTCGTCGGCAAAATTAAAAGCAAGCATTTCACATGCACGAAATTGATAATATAAAATTGTGACACTTTACCCATCACACCCTATATATATATATATATATATATATATATATATATAT
>NC_069005.1:2968942-2970611 GCF_001194135.2 Octopus bimaculoides | reverse complement strand
GAAGAAGAAGAAGAAGAAGAAGAAGAAGAAGAAGAAGAAGAAGAAGAAGAAGAAGAAGAAGAAGAAGAAGAAGAAGAAGAAGAAGAAGAAGAAGAAGAAGAAGAAGAAGAAGAACTTGCTAGTGCTCATTTTATTGCGTGCTGTCACTTTACTTTGCACCTTTGGTATGACTAACGTCTTGATATTTTCCATTTTGATAAAATTAATCTCTATAGATTTTTTGCATTGGTTTTTTGCGATATTTTCTATGAGTTATGCTTAACTGAGATTTTCGTAATATTTGAGACAATGAATAAAACTGAAAGGATGTGGTGTTTTTTTTCTTTTTTGTAAACACAAAATCGTCTACTTGGAAAAGAACTTCAGTCGTACCATTCACTCATGGTACTTGATCGGTAATTATTTGGAAGTATGAACAAACTAAGCGAATGTAGCGGAATCTGATCAGAGAACCTTTCTAAACGATTGTTGTCCGATACGAGAGCGATTAGTTCAGTCTGTCGTCTTCAAAGTTTTTTCTACTATAGACACAAAGCCCGGAATTTGGGTGGTGGGGGATAATCAATTACATCAAGCTCAGAGCGTATCTGGAACTTATCGAACTCGAAAGAGGTAGACAAGTTCAACTTCAGCAGAACTGGAACTCAGAACGTAAAGCGCCGGAAGAAATACCTCTTAAGCATTTTGTCCGGCTATGTAAAAATTCCACCAGCTCCCCATCTCTGTCACCTTTGCCATCTCTACTACATTAGCCGCAATTCTGGGAGATGGGGTGTGTCGATTACATTGACCTCAATAGGATGAAAAAAAAAGTCGACCTCGGCGGAATTTGAACTCAGACCATAAATACGGCCAAACTACCGGTTTGCATTTTGCCCGGCGTGCTAACGATTCCGTCAGCTCGCAGCCTTAATAATTTTATCCCTTTATTGCCCACAACGGGCAAAACACAGACGAGGACAAACAATGGGATTAAATGCGTAACAAGTACTTATTTAATCGTACCCGAAAGGATGAAAGGCTAAGTCGACCTAAGCAGAACTTGAACTCAGAACGTTGCGGCAGACGAAATATCGCTAAGCATTTCGCCCGGCATGCTAACGATTCTGCCAGCTCAACGCCGTTGCCTGCTCGCCGCTTTGATAATAATAATGTAAATGCATTTCCCTATATTTCGAAAGGACCAGTTAAGTTGACACCATTTTTGCCGAAATTGTTGTAAAATATGTCCCGTAGTGAAAGATCTATTGAATAAATATTAAACGAGATGGATTAAAGCTATTGACTGTAATGTCTCAATATATTCGCGATGCAATGGCTGAAATCTGTAAGCAAACTATGAATATTAAGTTCTAATTCAAAGAGGGATAATTGCCCCTTGATTCGATCCTCGTATTTAACAGTTATTTTGTATTCTGTGCAGAGAGAAAGGGTTTCATTTTGGCACAATACCAGCAATTTCGGAGATGAAGTGGTAATTGATATCTTTCTCACTTGTTATTTACATTATTTACAATTGACGGATATTTGTTCTCATCTTGTCTGTTTTTAACACAACGTTTCGGCTGATATACCCTCCAGCCTTCATCAGGTGCCTTGGGGAAATTTCGAACATGGGTTCTCATTGCTAAGGTATTTTTCGATTCATATATATATATATATATATATA
>NC_069005.1:2964990-2967490 GCF_001194135.2 Octopus bimaculoides | reverse complement strand
GTCTTCTTCTTTTACTCCTCCTCCCTCTCATTCCCTTCTCGAACTAAAATTTATAGAACTTGTTTATAATGATTTTACGTTTCTTTTCCCCCTAAATCCCGTTTTAAATATTTACAGGGTGGGAAACGGTAAATAAAAGACAAAGGACCAAGGTGAGGGCGAAGGTGACATCGGAGGTGGTTAAGGTATGGCGGTGTTCGTGGATGGTGTTGGTGGGGGTTGTGTTTGGTTACGGTAGTAGCGGGGGCGGCGGTGGTGGTGGTGGCGGTGGCGGTAGTGTCAAAGGTGATACGGTGAAGGAAAGGTGGGAGGGAATGCGAAAAGCGGAGAGAGGGTGAGAGACCGAGAAATGGTAGGAGAATGGTGGTAAATGTTTAGGTCAGACGAAGGAGAAGGATGAGAAGGAGGAGGAAGAGAAGAAAGAGGAAAAGGAGGAGAAAGAGGACGAGGAGGAGAGGGACGAAGAGAAGGATGAGGAGTAGAAGGAGATGGAAGACGAGGTGCGGGAGAGGCGAGAAGTAGGGTATGGAGGAAGAAAGGGGATGAAGACGGTGGAGGAGGGGAGGAGGAGTAGAAGGAGAGGCGATGACGATTGGATGGAGAAGGGAGGATGTGTCTGTGGTTCCAACAGTGCAGTTGTATTGTCAATTATGATTTTGTGTGAAATTCCATAACTTGGCGTTTCTATTTCTGTTCACTTTCCTTCAAATCTGTCGCATTTTCCCGCCTTCATCATCATCATAATCATAATCATCATCATCGCCGTCAGTGTCACTCTTCAACCCTGTACAGTTCAGGTTCACCACCGTTAAACTGCACTTAATCCACCGATTAACCTGGTCCCCACCACATCCTGCCACCTCTAAATCCCTTATCCTCAACCTCTCCCTCATTTTATTATCTTTGATCCGACTTCTCGACCATCCTCACTCCACCACAGACCCTCTTCTTTAATCTTCAAACACCGAAGAACACATCATGTCCAAAGACCTTGCTTTCGAACAGTGCCAATCAATTTGTTCTTCGACTGATGGTCTTTGACATATCCGCGTCAAATACAAGGTCACACACGCACAAACGTGCACAGATGCGCGCGTGCATATATAACTAGTGATACACAGAGAAGCGTATATACACAAATATATATATATGCGTATATGTGACGACCATCGTTTCGTATGCTGTGTTTAGATGCCACCGGTAATCTCCGACTTCCACCAGAACATTTTCGTTGCGTTTTCGCCTGTAATGATATTGGGAAAAATCTATTATTGATGTCGAAAGAACTACATAAATTTAAAAGTGGTGCTGCATAGATTGGCCAATATTCTTTGTTCGAAACGAACAAATAAAAAAGGTAATGCAATTAATTAGACAGATTCTGGATCAATGCCGGCCACCATTCTAGCTTCCAGAGATTCAACGTGGTTGTGTATTCATCGGTCGGTATACATATTAGCGTGTTCGTAATAGCAAACACGCTCCTTATTTGCGGCTCAAATGTCAAACTGATTTTAAAAATTCGTCTGCATTATCTGACGATTAACACTTGCTATTGACGACATCATCTCTGTTGAGTTTAACCCATCCTGTACTAGACAAGCCGAAGGCTTTTAGCAGCTGTAGTAGTTTGTTTCATTGGAGCAATGGCGCCTGAGTACCTCCAAGCAATAGAGTCTAAACGCCATTAAGCCGGAACCATATCGGGCAGAAGGTTTTTGGATTCATTATTCCCCCGAAGCCAACGTTAAGGCTCATGCATTAATTTGGCATAGATGTAAATTCGATATGTTCAGGGATATAAGGAATAAAAAAAGAAAGCGACAAACAAACAGGAAAAAATGTCGGAAGATAAAATAAGAGACAAATAAGAAATATCTTTAAAGCTCTGAGGCTTGGAAGAGAAAGATGAAGAAATATATTGAAAGGAAATAAAATAAGAAATGAGAAAATCAAGAGAAAGAGAGAAAGTGTGTAAGAGGAGACGAGGCTGGGGGAAAGTGAGAGAGGTAGACAAAGATACAAGGAGAGAAAAAGAGAGAACATATGCATTGGTTGTGATGAGAAAGCGTGAATGAAAGAAGAGGGAAAAAAATCTAGAGGAAGAAATGAAAGAATTTTGTTAAAGAAATACACGGATATAAAAATATACACATGTATACGAAGATATGTAGATACGGATGTGTGGATAGGTAGATACACATGTATATGCACGTAAGTGTGAACAGCGTTACATGTGTGTGTGTGTGAGTATATGCGTGTGCGTGCGTGTGTGTGTATGTGTTTGTGGGGGGGGTGTACTGAAACTGATGTCTTCCGCTTAAAATTCCTGAAGGCGGTGCCCTAAATTGGCAGCCATCTGATGACTAAAGTAAAAGATAACAGATAAAAGATAAATGTATGTACGTATGTATGTATGTATTTATCTATCTATCTATCTAGATATCTATCTATCTATCTATCTATCTATCTATCTATCTGTCTGTCTGTCTATATATAT
>NC_069005.1:2963302-2964166 GCF_001194135.2 Octopus bimaculoides | reverse complement strand
TATATATATATATATATATATATATGCATATCAAATTACCTTCTGTTAATCTAAATGGCTACCTGAATGTATTTATGTATCTAATCTACATATAAACTCATAAGTATGGATCTGTATCTAAATTGATATACATATACGTGTATGTGTGTTTGTGTGTGTGAGATTGAGCGGCCAATGTGTGTGTGTGTGTGTGTGTTTATGTGTGTGTGTGTGTTTATTCATGCACACACAAACACACACATTATATATATATATATATATACTTATATATGTTCATATTGATTCATTAGTAACAGACACCTCCATCCATGAATAGGTATGTGTTCCGCTATAGAATTGTATACGTACAATGGAACACTATTAATAAAACTCACTGTACGCGTCTAAGACCCATAATGCAATGCTCACTCTCCTCAAACATCAATCTCGACCTGACTGTCAAGAACAGCTAAGCGTAGAATCCTTTTCTTGATCTTAAACCAACAAAATGAATACGAAAGATAAATTGGGGAAAAATGCTAAAATTACGTTCGTAGAAGCCCTTCTAAACGTATACAGCGTCACACAGGCACATGCGCACACTCGGTCGCACACACATCCACGCAGTAACGAATACTAACGTCTACACAACTCTCCCTTATATGAATGCAAACATAGCTATACATACATGGAAAGCAGCGTATAACACGTGCAGTTCTGCATACGCACATACATGTAGACTGCACACACACACACGCGCGACACGCACACTCATATATACATATGTATGTATAGTTATATGTATACATCTATAGCTCTATGTGTGTATATATATGTATATGTATAAGTGTATATATATATATATATATATATATATATATATAT
>NC_069005.1:2959207-2962604 GCF_001194135.2 Octopus bimaculoides | reverse complement strand
ATATATACATATACATAAAGATATTCACATTTGTAAACATGTACATGCATACATGCATACATACAAACATACATACATACATACATACATACATACATACATACGTGTATGTATGAACACACACCCAATGCATCGCAAAACAATACATGCATACATAATGCAAAAACATTCCAATGTTGTTTGGTTAAGAAATCACTCCAAGAAATTAAATATTCTGTGATGTAGAGAGAGAAAGAGAGTATAGATCGGTGCGCGGTGGAGGGAGATGCACGAGGAAGAAACAGTCGACGAAACGGGGATGGAGGAGAGCGGGGGGTCAAAAACTACGATGTCGAAATTATCATTGTTAAAAAAAAAATGTGGAATGCATTAGATAATTGCACAGTGAACAGAATGTGACGTGGTAAATATTTGTATAAAATCTTTATAAATACACATTCACACAGACACGCTCACACACATACACACATACATACATACATACATACATACATACGTACACACACACACACACACACATATGAGGAAAGATGTGTGGATGTATGATTGTAAATGAGTATGAACAGCCACTCGGTGAAAAATCCTTAGATACATAATCATATGCCGGAATGGTGGAATTCTTAATCGTAAGGAATGCACGCCAAATGTATGTATATTTGGGTCTGATGGCGTGTGTGTGTATATACATAGAATTTGATATATATATGTACATAAATATATATATATATGTGTGTGTGTGTGTGTGTGTGTGTATGTGCGTGTGTGTGTGTGTGTGTTACCTCTCCTATACTTTACCTGTTTCTGTAGCTGTCTTGCAGCCATACTGAGGCATTGTCTGGAAGTCTTTTGTTGAAGAATCGAAACCAGGAGATATTCCTTCCTCACAGCGTGGTATATATTCTAGCTACTTATATACTTATTCTGGCGGTTGTGATGTGGTCGGGAAGGGACGAACAAACAGTATGTGTGTGTGTGTTTGTGTGTGTGTGGAGGCGCAATGGCTCAGTGGTTAGGTCAGCGGACTCTCGGTCGTAGGATCGCAACCTCGGTTCCCACACCGGGCGTTGTGAGTGTTTATAGAGCGAAAATACCTAAAGATCTACGAAGCTCTGGCAGTGGGTGGTAGAGAATCCTGTTGTACTCTTTCACCACAACTTTATCTCACTCTTTTATCCTGTTTGTGTTGGACCTGTATATGTCAAAGGGACCAGCATTCACATACTCTGTGTCATACTCTGTGTTCAGGGTACACGTGTATGTGGAGTGCTCAGCCACTTGCACATTAATTTCACGAGCAGGCTGTTCCGTTGATCGGATCAACTGGAACCCTCCTTCAGATTTTCCTTACGAAACACGTTTACAAGGCATTGGTCGACTCCATGCCATAACAGAATACACTTTCTCGATGTACCATGCTGTGTGGTTAAACCCAGAACCATGTTGTTGGGAACGATGTTTCTTAACAAAACTACGACACATGGTCCAATAATAAAAAAACTAAAGCAGCTGATAGGATTCGAAAATTCGTGTGTAGTGATACGAACACGCATAATCATAAAACCATACGTTATGATAAACACGAATTGATTTCGGTACGGAAATATGTTCAGCAACGACCATATGCGTTTTGTAGTAAACGTGTGTGTTCTAACTAAATGAGATGTTATTATTCCGTTAGAAAGTTTAAACCTTTGCCAGTCGAGATATGACAACGTCCGTAATTCTTGAAATATGTAAGAGATTGTTTGTTGTTGGTAGGAAAATGTAGCTGCCTTGAGCCAAGGGAGGATGATATACTGATAGCAAGCTATTCGAAACAATGAAGGTCGTATTACATAGCGATCAATACATACATGGAATTACACACCCATACAGGGTATATGTTTCTGTGTTTATGTCAATGGCTAAAGACAGAGAAAGAAAAAGAGAGAGTGAGAGAGAGAGAGATTGTTTTATTGTGAGGTGAAAACGCACATTGTACATTAATCAGCACATTATGGACGGATGATTTGTTTCATACAATAAGAATCAGAACTAACAGAAGAATTGAAAGCTATTGCTGTCAGTGTGACCAGACGTTCAGATCAGCTCTGACCGAATAGATTTTGATTCTGTAATTATGACCCGGCATCTATGGGGCTGTATTATGTAATACGTCTTTGGAAGGCGTATTACATAATACGCCGTGCTCAACTTTGCTTTTCATTCTTTGGGAGGGTCGATGAAATAAGTACCTATTATGTACTGGAGTCGATTTAATCGACTAGCCACCCCACCAAAATGTTCAAGACCTTGTGCATAGAGTAGAAATGTATAAGGCGGCGAGCTGGCAGAATCGTTGGCATGCAGCGCGAAATGCTTTGCGGTATCTTGTCTGCCGCTGAGTTCTAAGTTCAAATTCCGCGGAGGTCAACATCAATTTTAATTTTTTTTCGGATCGCTAAATTAAGTACCAGTTGAGTACTGAGGTCGATATATGCGAATATCCCCCTCTCCCAAATTTCAGGCCTTGTACCTAGAACACAAAGGGTTATGCAATACGTCTTTCAATCTCATATATAGTCCATTGAATCTAGGGCTCACTAAGTGTGGAGTCACGTGGTTTAGTGGTTAATGTCTTGGACTCATGATTGTAAGGTTGTGGTTACGATTCCTGGACCGGGCGACACAGTGCGTTCTTCAGCAAGACACTTCATTTCACGTTGCTCCCGCCCACTCACTTGGCCAAAATGAGTAAACCTACCACAGACTGGCGTCCCTTATGGTGGGAAATTTATATGCCACGAAACTGAGAAATCGTCCCTTATGAGTCTGTATGACTCGGGAAGGAAACTTTACCTTATTTCTTGTGCCGTCTTGGTGCTTATATATTACGATGTACCATACGCACGAAGCCACGTTGATGGGACACAGTTACTTAATATGAGACAAAACAATTGGAATATCTTTAAAAAGTTATATAGATAAACAGCAGCCTCAACAGGAGTGGCAATCGAAACGGGATGTTATTGGATCCACCGCTCGGCCAATTTATTGTATTCTATGAGTTCTCGTCATTTACAGAGCAAAAAGATCCGCCCCATAGTCATGATTCCACTCGATAAACTGTAGGCGAAACTGGGAACAAGAGAGCTCTGTGAAAGAGCATGAAAAGGGCCTCCATGGTGAATAAATCGCTTTGGCCTTAAATTTTGTTTCATTTTCGCTCAACAAAACTGACATTATGGCTAACCAAATATAGTCTTACATACACAGACACGCACACGAACACACACACACACGTATGTATGTATGTATGTATCTATGTACATGTCTATATATATATCTATATCTATATCTATATCTATCTATCTATCTATATATATATATATATATATATATATATATATATATATAT
>NC_069005.1:2957544-2958912 GCF_001194135.2 Octopus bimaculoides | reverse complement strand
ATATATATATATATATATACATATATATATATATATATATATATGGGAGGAAGTTTAAAAAATTAAGATATTTTTGATTTCTTACGATTTAAGAATTCGATAGCTGCTGAAAACAGATCTAATTGTATAACTTGCAAAAATAAATTACAGAAAGATTTAAGGTGGAAAATAAAATATTAAAGTAATAATCACCTTGAATAAATTGGTTAGCAAGCGAAAAATATGATATAATGTTAAACTAGACGCGGAACTGGCTACAACAGGCATAGTACTGTCTATGTCAAGTCGAAAAGTTACTAATGAGCAACGATTGAAATCTTTAAGTGAAATAAAAACTGAAATGAAGAAAACAACAAAACAATTTATGAGGTGATCGAGAAAATGGAGGAACGTAAAAACGAAATGGACAAAATTGTGTTATAAAAGACAATGAAATAGGAACATGTCTGTATATGTATGTGTTCATGTATGTATGTATGTATGTATGTATGTATGTGTATGCATGTATGAATATATGTATGTATTTACCTGTTTTATCCATCTATTTAACTCTCTCTCTCTATATATATATGTGAGTGTGTGTGTGTGTGTGTTTGTGTGTGTGTGTGTGTCTGTGTCTGTGTATATACACTCATGTAAATGAATATATATATACAATGGTATAAATATGTATGCGTATATAAGGAAATTTATATATCATATATACGTATGTATATCTGTATACAGATGTACCTATATATCCGTCTGCATGTCTTTCTATCGATTAATCTAGATAGATATATAAACTTATATATTCATCTACATATATATCGTATGTATATATATATATATAGATATATGCTGCGTAAGCTTACTCATATCTATATATACATATATGTATATATATATGAGAATATTTAACAACATATAGGTATATATGTATGTAGAAAATTTGCAAAATACACGTTATATACGCGTTATATATTGCAACAGCGACAATAAAAAAAAAAATTGCTGGTTATTAAAGATGGTAACCGCATCGATTTAGAATCGTTAAGATGAAATAATGAAAAGATAAAATAGTAGAGTGACTTAAATATAATAATTATGTATATAGCGTTATGCGTTTAATATTGTTAGAAGTACAAAAACAAGAAGAAAAAAAAGGCGCCCGAAAGAGCGACAGTGTGTAGAAATGATTGCGGTATTTAATATGGGTAGGGGGAATATATATGTTTAGCTTGTATTTTATTTTTCAACTCTTAGTCATAAATATGAAATGATATAGGATGGATGAGGGCTTTCAAAGACACACGCATACTATATATATATATATATATATATATATATGTGTGTGTGTGCGTGTGTGTGTATGAATACATATATATA
>NC_069005.1:2952459-2957445 GCF_001194135.2 Octopus bimaculoides | reverse complement strand
TATATATATATATATATATATATATAGATAGATAGATAGATAGATAGATAGATAGATGTATGAGTGTGTATGAGTACGTATGATTATATCTCTCCTTTTCTATGCACTTTTCAAGTTGCCTGCTTTTCTAAACGGTATATTTTTCTATGTATCTAGGCGTCTTTCAAAGAGGCGCAACCGAGATAAATGTGTTTGTTCGATACGTATGGTATAAATGTGTGTGTATGTGCCTGCGTGCGTGTGTGCATGTATGTGCGTGTTTTTGCGTATTTCTATATATACCTACAATGGAGCATATAAATACAAATAAATGTATAAAATGGAACGACTCTGAGATGATGATCTCACAACAACGGGAAATGGGGGGAGAATGGAAAACTGGATAACAATGGAATATTTGAAGAATGATATATGATTTTGAATCTATGACAAGAAACAAGAGGAAGGAAAAGTGAGAGCCGGAATCCAATTTGAAGAATATTTCTTAATATTCTGGTTGAACCAATTTAGAATATGGCCGACGTAGACGTTCTACGCCAATTATGCTCTCTATGGTGAAACGACTATATCAGTCATAATGACAGTCGCCATAAGAACAACAAAAACAACATGAATGAAAATACTTGCAATGCTGAGAATATTATGAAACTTAACAATAACGGGATCATAATGGCAATATGAAAATACATGTAAGCTGATATTGGTATTAATAATAATAATAATTATTATTTGTACTATTCGCACAAAGCCTCATAATAGAAGGGGTGAGACACGTCGATTACCTCGACCCCTGAGCCACACTGACACGTATTTAATCGATCCGCGGACGGATGAGTGCTAAAGTTGATTTCGTCGGAATTTGAACTCAGAAAGCCGGAGGACACGCCGTTCAGCATTTTGATCGGCGTGATAATTATTCTGCGATTGGGCTGTCCTGGAAAACTAGTCGATTACATTGACCTCAGCATTTAATTGGCATTAAAGAAGAAGAAGAAGAAGAAGAAGAAGAAGAAGAAGAAGAAGAAGAAGAAGAAGAAGAAGAAGAAGAAGAAGAAGAAGACGAAGAAGAAGAAGAAGAAGAAGAAGAAGAAGAAGAAGAAGAAGAAGAAGAAGAAGAAGAAGAAGAAGTGTAGTAGTTGTAGTACTACTAGTCGTAGTTGTAGCAGCAGCAGCAACAGTTGAGGTAGTAACAATGGCCTTAGGGAAGGGAGTTAGTCGATTATATCGACCCAGTGCTCAAATGTTACTTTGTCCACACCGAAGGTAAGAAAAAGAAATATAATGACGGCATAATTCGAGCCCAGGACTTAAAAATCAACACCAATTACTTCAAAATATAATGTCATTTCCACTAAATATTCTGATAATAATTATAACATTGATAACATTTATGTTTACCCACGTTTCCTTTTTCTTTTTTCGTAACCTGGATATTCTGGTGAAGATTGAACCTCGTTCTTAACCGAATACGTTTTGCTTAATTTCAATTTAGCGTTGATTTATTCATTGTTTTATGTTAAAAAAAGTTTCCAAACCATGATGATATTCTTTAAACCAAAACCAAAACATACGTGTTAACCTTGCATTCTTGAAAGTTGTACCGAATTCTTGAGATCAATGAAGAATCTTCACAATTCATCTTTTTCAACAATGATTAATGAAAGCAATAACAATTCTAACGTTGCTGACAACAAAAATTCTTGAAATGAGAAAAAAATAGAAAGACTCGGGCAATTAACAGCTACATTATCACCGATCATAACAGCAATAATAATATCAAAGATATCGTGATTAGCGCAAGGACAATGAATGAGAGGCATTGCAAATAAAAATTACAATAGAACAGTGATTTAACATCATCTGTGATAGGGGAAAAATGGAACGTAAATCGTAATATAGAATAATGAGAAATAAATTGTACACATTGCCCTAATAATAACTAAAGTAGTCTTAATATAATACGCAATGATATCGGTGGTGCTATTTTAAGTACTTGTTAATATCAGACGGAATCATATGATTATAATGCTATGTAACTTTAATAGTCTTTCATTGTTAAAAAAGAAAAAAATATAGTATGTCTCTCCATAGTTTTGTTATCATAGTTTTCATAATAGCACGGATTAAGAATATATTGTAAATGGTCAACAGTATTTCAGCGTTTTAAAACCATTTTTTTTAAATATAGTTTCGTCTACATATAAGAAAATAAAAGAACTATTTTACTTCTATTTGACTGTTTTATTTATATTAGATCAGATCTATCAAGCAGGTAAAAAAAAAAAGGAACCGCATAGTTGGAGGCGTGGTTCTATGGTAAGAAGATCGCTTCCCAATCAAAAGATCCCGGTTTCAGTTTTACTGAGAGGCAAATCGAGTCGACCAAATCTTTATGGGAGGATTTGGTAGATAGAAACGGAAACAATCCCGTCGTACACACAAACACACGCGTGCAAACACACACATATATATATCTGTGTGTCTATGTTGCTGTGTCTTCCAACACCGCTTGACAACCATTTCTAGTGTACGAAGTTCTGTGCATCTAGCAGTTTTGCAAATAAGACAGTTTGGCAAATAAGGCCTTAAAATATAAGTACAAGGGTCAATTCATTTGGCAAGAAATACTTCAAGGTGCTGCTACAGCATGGCCGCAGTGCAATGACATAAACAATTAAAAGATGAAAGAGTAAAGAGAACCGCCAGAAATAATACGATGTCATGAGCAGTTCTTCCATTTATTCTTCAAAATTGCATGAGTCAGAAACAGTTTATTAATACTTATGAATTGCAGTCATTGTAGAAATAGCAGTAAAGTTGAAAAAATGAGAACGATGGAGTTTTGATATTATGAAACGTGACTTAACAAGAGGGCTATGGTCACAGCACGCGGGAAGACCAACAATATATCGAGAAATCATAGGAGATAAAATGAAAATGAAAGGAAGGATAAGGTTATGAGGTGGAAACGATATGGGTATCAATAGTAATAGAGAAGCAGTGAGGAGTGTGGAGCGGTATCTTGAACCGACATATTTAAACCATTTGTATTCGAAGCGGCCATAGCAAGGCCCAAACTCTCCTCCTGTTTTATATTCAAACTAGATAGATGAGGCCTCTCACACCAACCCTACAATGACATTTTAGAAATAATCAATAGCATGATTAAAATCTCAGAGATAATGTATGATAAATGTATAATAAACTGGAAACAACGTGAATGAATAAGCATTACATTTAACAGAAGAATCTGAATGGTAAAGGGTTAAACAGACCCAACTCGAAACCATAAAGCCCTGTCGCATGCGTGTGTCGTCGTTGCAGCTTAATGAAAATATCGTGTTGTCTAATGAAAAGAAGTCACGCCACGAAATTCTGTTTTTGTTTTTCCTTTTATTTCTTTTTTTTTGTTTGTTTTTTCGGTAGTTCACTTCCACATGCGTTGGCTCATGTATATTTATGCATACGCAGACGCGCACACACACACACACACACATACACACACACTACTCACAGATTCATGCGCATAGGCATTTAATTAACGGACTATGTGGAATCAAACACATTACCTGAAAATGAACTCACAATTACACACACATTACTATAGACATACACGCATGTATTCATACACATTCAAGTACAAAGTCGCAAACACACACGTACACACACACACACACACAGACGCGCACACAAAGATGTATATGTATGTATATATATATATAAGGATGCTTGTGTGTGTATGTATATATATATATATATATATTGCTAACGTGTGGATGGGAGTTAGTGTTTGTATGTGTATTCGCTTTCCGCTGCTTGTCTCTATGCGTTAATAGGATTGTAAAAGACAACGAGATTCTAGTAACATTAGTATATCGGTTACTTATTTGTTGGTATGTTGTTCGTCTTTTCTGTGTGAGGTGTGCCGTAATGAAATGCTCTTTGATAAATGTCGGTATATGCGTAACTGGCGACAGGAACATTACGTATGAGGTGAAGTTTGCAGATATAAAGATATATAAATAGATAGATAAATAGAAAGATAGAAAGATAGATAGATAGATAGATAGATAGATAGATAGATAGGAATAAATAGATAGATAGATAGATAGATAGGAATAAATAGATAGATAGATTGATAGATAGATAGATAGAGAGATAGATAGATAGATAGATAGATAGATAGATAGATAGAGAGAGAGAGAGAGAGAGAGAGAGATAGATAGATAGATAGATAGATAGATAGATAGATAGATAGATAGATTCACAAAGAAATGGATGGGTAGATAGATAATAGAGAGCGCGAGAGAGATAAAAGGAGAGAGAGAATAGGACTCAGGTGAAGGAATCTATATGTATGTCTGTGTTGGTGTGTGTTTGTGCGTATGTGGGAGTCTGTTTGCGTCGTATATGTGTCCAGTGTTTGTGCACGCGTGCGTACGTGTATGTGTGTGTGCGCGCGTGTGACTGGTTTGTCGATGACTGGCTGGCTTGTGGTTGGTTGTTTTGGCTGTTTGGTTACAGAGCGTGGTTATCGTAGTTAGAGAGGAATGTACAAAGCGAAATGGGTCGTTGGTCGGATTTGGATGAAAGCAAAAGCGGTGTGGAGCTAAGATTAACGTAGACAAATAAAGGAGTTTTGAAAGTTTTTAGGTTTTAAATCAGTTGAACGCTTTGGTCTTTAATCACCGAGAGGTCAGAACCATTTTCGCAGCCTCGGCTGCGTTGGCGGCGCCGAGAGGAACAACAGCGACGGCAGAGGTAGCAGCGACGCATGCAATATCATTGATTGCGTGCCTATTTCTGTAGTAATTAAAGTCAAACTAATTGGTGCGAAAAATCAATAAATATATTCATATATTTGTATGTCTTTATATCTAGGTATCGTTCTATCCATTCATTTATTTAGCTATGTACACGTGTTTGTGTGTGTGTATAGACATGTAAATATATATATATATATATATATATATATATATATATATA
>NC_069005.1:2949763-2951925 GCF_001194135.2 Octopus bimaculoides | reverse complement strand
TATATATATATATATATATATATATATATGTATGGATGTCTGTATATACACACAGATGCACACAGAGGTATAGATATATATATTTATATATGCATATATATATATACATATGTATATATATAGGCGCATACATATACATGTGTACACAACAAGTGTTGTATATAGTGACGTGTGTGTACGTTTATAGTTATAGATAGTGGGTAGAGAGAGAATGAGACTCAAATATAGGCGTCTATGTATACATCTATTCGGGTGTGTGCGCGCATGTTTATGTCTGTGTGTGTGTGTGTCTGCATACATGTACTCTCACATATACGCTTATATTTATGTTTGCGTGTGAATATGCTTGTGCATCTGTAATAGTACCTTTCTCAGAGTATGTGTGAGGACTTTGACACATGCATTATAGATTCGAAAGAAATTCGTTTGCTCTCTGATTACTTAATCATGATTTAGTTAATGAAAATCGAGGTCGAATTTCTCGTTCTTCCAGGATATTCTGCGGAATACCATTTACCATTAATTCTCCACATCTCTCACTGCGCTTCACTTTCCACACTCTCTCCCATTAATATCCTTGTGTTTATGCAAAGAGTATATATGCATGTGTGCATATATATATATATATATATATATGTGTGTGTGTGTGTGTGTGTGTGTGTGTGTGTGTGTGTGTGTGTATGCATATTAGAAATGGAAACATTATTAGATCAAAATCGCAATTTCTACATCCTACCAAAATCATATATAGAGTTGAGATCCCACTAAACCAAGAATCTTTCCGAAACGTGTATTCTTACAGAAATAAAATAGATCTGGTTCCGGGCGGTACATTGTGTCCTTGAGCAAGAAAAGTTATTTCCTGCTGCTCCAGTCGACTCAGCTAACAAGAATAAGTCGTACCTGTAATTCAAACAGCCAGCCTTGTCACATTTTGTGTCACATTGAATCTCCTTTAAAATTACGTTCACGGTACGCGGTCTGTGGCGTGCTCAGCCGCTTTCTCGTTAATTTCACGAGCAGGCTGTTCTGTTGATCGGATCAACTGGAAACTCGTCGTCTTAATCCGACTGAGTAACATCATATTTTATGTATGTATGTATAGATAGATAGACAGACAGACAGACAGACAGATAGATAGATAGATAGATAGATAGATAGATAGATAGATAGATAGATAGATAGATAGATAGATAGACAGACAGATAGATAGATAGATAGATAGATAGATAGATAGACAGACAGACAGATAGACAGACAGATAGATAGATAGATAGATGTAGATAGATAGATAGATAGATAGATAGATGATAGATAGATAGATAGATAGATAGATAGATAGATATGCTCACAGACACCTTAGGCGTTATTTCCCTCTTCCTTTTTCTCGGCATTAAAAAAATAGGCCATCTAGAGGCTATGACTAAATACACGTGAACAAGTTAACGCTGAATGTAATCGTACCTGGAAGGGACGTCTTTTCGCCGAGAACTGTTTAACCCCATAACCACGATGCTGCTGCATGCCAGAATGTTATTTCTGTGATTGCTTTAATTATTTCGTCTCTCATATATTTTTGATAGATACTGAAGCATTCTATCAGTTGTCTTTGAAAATCTTGCCTTTATCTACCGTTTCAATAGCGTCATAGAAATCTCGGCAATTATTTAAAGAGAAAGACATGCTTCGTAAGCGCGCGTTATCTGAAAGGTAGAATTCTTTCATTAATATTACTAAATACACATTTACCTACCTAACCGATATAGAGCTAGAAGTGCTTTGTTAAATCTATAAATCCTCTTATTTTCGAAAAGCACAAAAAAAGAACAACAAATAATAAAATTAAAAATGAAGTTTAGAAAAAGTAAAGGATATGTGTGCAAAATCGCATTTAGAGAAATCTATTGTTGTCGCAAGTAATTCAACGTGTTTCTTCATCGAAGTCTGTTTTAGTTTTTTTTTTTCCTTCTGTTGCGCATGGAGTCGGGGTGGATGGGCATTTGTGGATGTGGAGGGAGGGAAACAATGGTTGAATCACACAGCTTTGATTTTGTTTTATTCGTGCACACACAGAAGTATTTATGCATACGTGCATACCCGCACACACACACACGTGCACCCCCACTCACACTCACACACACACGTATATATATAAATATATA
>NC_069005.1:2947165-2949421 GCF_001194135.2 Octopus bimaculoides | reverse complement strand
TATATATATATATACATATATATATATATATAAACTGGAAATATATTCCTATATATCTATCTATCTATCTATCTATCTATCTATCTATATATATATATATATATATTTGTGCCTTTGTGTTCTAACATTGTGTGTGATGACTTCAATGTAGGATGTAGCTTTCAGATTAGTCTCGAATACAACTTATAATCTATGGTTGCTGTTAAATATTACGTCTAGATAAGAACAGTCAAACATCTATATATATGTATGTGAATGTATGCGCTTATATTTACGTATTAAAATTTAACGTTTCCACAAAGCGTCTGTGACGTGATGTATCTGACAATTAAATTTAAACTTGATATCTTCTACAAAACTAAGAAGTATTATTTAATTTGTACTTCTTCGTATTAATCATACCAAGTTCTTAGTCTTGTATCTTCCTTTAATACGTCACAGACTAACATAACAACGAGTCTAATAAGTATTATTCTTAAAATCGAGTAATCTTTTATAAATTCAGTCTTCATTTTGATGGCGTAAAATATCACCCAAATTCGATATTATGCAACGCCATCTTTAAAAAATTGTGCTTCTCGTTGCTGCTGCGTTTTCACTTGATTAAACCTTTTCTATTTCGCGCAATATATTTTAAAGACAGTATCTGTTTTCTTGAAGTATAATCCCTACGTCATAAATAAATTATGTTCTTTTAATATTTTGATTCAAAAGAGACTTTCAAATCCGAACGAAGAATTAGTTACAATGCTAAACCTTATTAGACAGAGATTATGACGTCAACAATTGTACACAATATCAACATAATTTGAAAATGGTTATTTCTAAACAAGTAACAACAAAACAATAAGCATTATATAATATTATTGTATATATAGTCGTCAATCAGTACATCTAACTAGCCTGGTAATCTTGTCAGTGTGCTGGTCTTTCTTTCTGGGGTATATTTAGTTCATAAAGCTTACACTATTCACATAAATTGGCTGAGTTTCAAGTCAATGTTTTGCATACATAGAATGTTGTATCAGATTCGTTTGTGAATCTCTTTGCAGATTGGTTCTTGTTTTGCCTTATAGAAATTCAGGTTGACTAAGGCTTCAGTCTTCCTGATAGGGTAGATACCAACAGTGCGCACAGGACCAAACATAGTTCAACAATGTTGTGATCTGAGAGTGCTGCTGGTGTAACTTTCACATTATGAATAAGGTCCACATTATTTGTGAAATTGAGGTCCAATACGTTGTTTCCCTTGATTGGCCTGAGTATCACTTGCTCTATGAACAGCATATTAGTTAGTTCAAGTAATGACTCTACATGCTTTTGTTCATGCAGTGACATCCCGGTGAGGATGTGCTCTTCTGGCCGTTTAACATGTGGGAAGTTGAAGTCACCCAGAAAGAGTATGTTGATGCTCTGTGTGTGTGTGTGTGTGTGTGTGTGTGTGTGTGTGTATGTGTGTGTGTGTGTGTGTGTGTGTTTGAGTGTGTGTGTGAGTGAATACATGTAGACGAATGGATAGAAAGATAGATATGCCTGTGTGTCTGTATACAAGTTCCTCAATACTTTTTTCTACCTAACTAAATATATACGTATTATGTATTTGTCGGTCTCATTATGCCTCTGGGTATTTTACACACACACACACACACACACATACACATACACACACAAACACACACACACACACGCACATACACATTTATACATATTGTATATAAATACCAATATATACATATATATATATATATATATATATAGAAATGTATATATATATATATATATAGATAGGTATACCTTTCTAAGTGTGTCTGTGCACGCGCTAACGGTGTGTGTGTGCACGTGTGCGCATGATAGCCGTTGCCTGGCTTGTTAGCGTAAACGGCATATTATGAATGAGCAATTCGCTGACAAAGTTTTACAACTAGCATTTACTTAAAATACATACCTCGTGTATCTAATGCATGTTATGAGATTGTGTGATCTAATTGGTTATCGACAATTTATACGGTGTGTCTATTCTCACACCCACACTCGAGCAGATATATACACACTTTATAAATGAGTATATGTGTGTGTGCATGCATGTGTGTGTGTGTGTGTGTGTGTGTGTGTGTGTGTGTTCGCCTGTATCCACCTTCCTGCCTAACAATCTACCTGTATATCAATCGTTGTGTCTGTTTATCTCGCTGGTAAATCGTTCTCTCTGTCTATTTATCTGTCTATTTAATGACGTGTATTTACCAATCTATCTGTATT
>NC_069005.1:2940718-2946997 GCF_001194135.2 Octopus bimaculoides | reverse complement strand
TATATATATATATATATATATATGTATATATATATATGCGCATTTTTATTATTGTCATATACATTTATATTTACATATATGTAGATAATATTCACATATGTATACACACCACACACACATGTACACACATACATGCACATACAGAAACATATATTATGGAGTCATCTGTATGTACGTTTATATATATAGAAAGGATCAAATGCACACACATTAAGAAGCATTTATTGGTTCTGATATATCTATATACATGCTTAGATATATATAAATGCATAAGATACAGGGCGTATTGCAACCGAGCATTTGACAAGTCCCCGTTTGTAATCCAATTTGAAGTGACATTTTCTGTAGCATACGGATCCAAAATTATAAAAACCGACAGTTGTAATGTCGAAATATTTGGTATATCATCTCGTAGTTTTTGCTTCAATTTCTTTCTCCTTTACAACTGTAAGTAAGTAATATATTCTGATATAATGCTGTGAGCGGTGCTTGGAGACTATACATTCGCAAATGGCGTCATTAATACATTTATATGGTATGGACTCAACGACATAATTCCTTTTCATACATATATTCCTGGCAAATGTCTGTCCGAGAGATTGGTATTTATGCATGTACACTAATGCTTACATTATCATGTGTTATGTGGTTGTGATCGTATCATTCCAAGCAAAAGTTTTAAATTTCATGCTTAGAAGCATAGAATGGGGTAGGTGTACATAAAATATGTGTTCGTATGTGTTTCTGTATTTGTGTGTATGTATGACTGTATGTATGTATGTATCTACATATCTACATATGTATATATACATATGTACATATATACATACATACCTACATATATATATATATATATATATATATATACATATATAAGTATGTATACATACTCGCACACATATACGCCCATAGGCACACACACACACGCATATATAAATGTGTGTGCATATATGTGTATACATACATACATACAAACACATATATATATATATGTGTGTCTGTGTGTGTATGTGTTTGTGTGTCTGTGTGTATGTGTTTGTGTGTGTGTGTATGCATGTATATATGTATGTATAAGTATATGCATCGTTGACAAATTTCACAGTACCGTCTAGTCACGTACGGGAGCCATTTAATGCAGATTTTGTCCGAAATATTCCGATATTCTAATGAATAAGTGTGTATATGAGAATGAAGATTTTAGTCACAATGTGGATAGACGTCGTTAAACGCGCGCACTGTTGGCTTTTATCTTCGTATTAACTAATTCCCTTTGCATATGATACACATACCTAACATTTTACTTAATATACTTCTAAATTTAATTCTTTGGCGTAGTTGTCGAGACAATATACACAATATACACAATAAGCATCTGGAGAGTATTTTCTAAATCCTTTTAATGATATTCTCATTGGTCCACAAAATAGACAGGCATTTGTCGGATCAGAATTTGCATCTCCTAGAATGGATATTATAAGGTTATGCGTGCCTTATTATGGATCAAGTTATATGGAATTTAATTTTATCCTTCTTAACTCGCCACACAAAAAATCGACGAAAGATGTCGTATGCATCTTGTTGACGTTCTTGAAGCCGTCGATATGTTTGCAATAACGATTCTTAGATGAATCGGCTGTTGCCCCAATGTAAGCATACGGTCCTTCCGTTGTATGAATGTTGCATTTATATACAAGATTCGTACTGATACAGAGGTACATCACTGGGCATTTTGTTTTTCCTCTGCATGAGCATTTATTTGATTTAGTCTATATTGATGTCCGTGTGTTTTGACAACCAGTGCTCGTTCGTTTACGTTCCCTTAAATTAGCGGCCCGGTAAAGGAACACTATAGAGTAAGTACCAGGTTGTAAAAAATAAGTACGTAGGTGAATTTCGTCGAGATAATGAAACTAATAAAAACAACAGATATCACTTGAAACAAAACAACCAACGACCAAAGATTTAACAACCACGACGACTATCACAACAGGAACAAAGTTATTAATTGATACGTAAATCACATGACCACACACAGCAGACGCTTACACAAACATTATACACTTGAATGAAATTTTATGTTATGAAACCCGGCCGAATAAACAGAGAAGCTGGCCTACTTCATTCAAATGTAAGGAAATACACAAGCAATGTTTGTAATGCAATTCTAACTATGATGGCAATCCAAGAACGTTGCTGCGTTCATATGATTATATTGATGTTCACTTGTAAATTAATACGAAAAGAAAATGGAGGAAGAGTAGGAAATTGATATGAGAAAAATTGAGAATAAAAATGACAACAGGCTAAAATAAACATAGATAAACAATTAATATGCCAAAAAAAATCTCTAAGGAAACAATAAAAGATGACAATAACATATAAACAATATATCGTAGATAAGAATAATGTAATATTAACATTATTTATTATCAGGTTACCAAACAAGAGGGGACGAGTATTGTTTTTCAGCATAGACAACAAATTACTACACATACAATACGTAGTGTACATATTCATACAAACATACACACACACAAACATGTATATACACATACACGCAAATAATCACATAGTGTAGCTACGTGTAAACGCATGTATATATATACATGTCTCTCTCTCTCTCTCCCTCTCTTTCTCTCTCTCTCTCTATTTATATATATATCTATATATATATATATATATATATATATATATATATATATATATATATATATATATGTGTGTGTGTGTGTGTGTGTGTGTGCGTGTGTGTGTGTGTGTGTGTGTGTGTGTGTGTGTGTGTGTTTACACAAGCTGTACAAGCCTGCACACCATATATGTGCGTGCTTACCTGTGTATAAGACCGTACGTGAATATATATGTATAGTATATTTATGTATGTGTATATATACATTATATGTATGTTTGTGCATATATATTTATTTATGTTTTATTTATTCATATATACATAGATACGTTCACACAAATCTTATCGTGCATGCAAATACAATACATCGTGAACACAAACAGACGCGCATTCACACACACACATACACACATAGTGCTTACACATGCACACGCAACCACCTCACCCCACCCCATAAAAAATCACCACAACACAAAATCAAGGCATTCAGATAAACCGCATTAATTATATTATTTTTCATTCTCACATAGGAAAGAAAAAAATGACAGACAAAAAAGTTTTAGTTGATAGAAGACGAAGAAAATTTACAGATAACGAGTAAAAATTAAATTAAATTAAGCAGTTCATCTGCGCATGCCCTACCCACTCTCTCTAACCCGTTCCGACAGCTATCACCTCAAAATCTTAGACCTTTACGTCGACTACTAAAATAGCTGAAAAATTACATTACGTTAATTTATAAGAAAGACAGTCGAAAAGATACAAAAATTACAAAAAAATAAATGCACAGATTTTACATCAAAATATATTAGCTGTAAAAACATTACAAAAATGTCTGCCAATCCGCTGCAAACAGTGTAAAAGTACAACAAAATACGTAAAAGAAAGAACAGAGTAACAATGTTAAAAGGAAAATATTAGTGAGAGATTTCCTCTTACTGTTTTGTGTTGTTTTCCGGTTAAGTAAATAAGGAATGACACTTTGTAAACTTTGAAGTCTTGAACTAAAATTCCCACGCACTCATTTTACCGCCGCCCGTATTGTCCCGTCATCCTGTATAACTGTCTCTAGAAATGCATGCAGGAGTTGTGCATATGCAAACATATCTACATTCCTTCGTACATATATCATACATACATATATACATAGAGAGGTACACATACTAAGACACACACACATAGTCAAACACAAACATATATGGAGGATAAGAGAAGGAAAAATATGGTCAAAAAGAAAAGAATAATACAGTTTTGTTTTTGTTCAACTGCTATTAATGGATGAACAGGAAGAATGGGTGGGTGGAATTTTCTGTAAATGAATGAAGAAAATGTACCGGAAGTAGCTAAATTAAATCATGCCAGTGAGAGAAGTAAGAGGAAAATGGATTACAGTTGGAATATAGAACATGTCATGAAAGTTAGACCACAAAGCCAACACTTGAAACCATATTTTCGGATAAATATGTCTATTTTATACACTTAATGTACAAGCGTTATATATACAAAGAAAAAGAAACATATATATATATATACAATTATAGATAGATAGATAGATAGATAGATAGATAGATAGATATAATGTCATGTACGTTATATTAGCAATTAGTTTCTTGCCATTAAGACACCTTGCTTAATGGCAGATTTTTATAACCTGCTAAGCAATCTGTAAGCTCTGAGCACATGGATCTATCGATTTTCAAATGGAAGAAACTATGGCTCCAGATATTGGTTCTTGTTTTGAGATAGGACAAGCGTCCCCTACTATATCTTCGTGCACACCAGTTGCTATTGAGTGTATTTAGTGGACGGATACCAAAAGACGCTCGTCGTATATGTTTGTGTGAGAGTGTGTGTATGCTTGTGTGAGTGTGTGTGTGTGTGTTTGTGGGTCTGTATATGTGCGTATGTTTGTTTTTGTATGGCTGTGTGTGTACTGAATGACTTAAACAAGTAAGAAAAAAATAATAATAGGTTTAATAAAAGGTTTAATTTGAAGTCGTATTAAACCGAACGTTTCTAGAAATTGTCTGAAATATTTCTTCACTTGAACGGGTCTGGATAATGACACTGGCAAATCCCACCGACTGACATCGCAAACACTACTGTCAATTAAAAATTATAAGATTACGATTGTGACAACATCAGGCTCGAGGTAAACTATAAGAAATAATGAAGGATTCATAACATCAATTATGTTCAGGTGAATCTTTAATTGATTCTGCAGAGACGAAGAAAGTACTTATAATTGAAATACGTTGAAAGCAGGTAATTGGAATATTTATTAAAAGAGATATAGATGTGTGTGGAAATGAAACGGGAATGATAAACCCCTCTAGCCATGCAGGTGTTCTGCAGTTATCTAACGCTAAACTCAACCTATTGAACCCTACGTTGACAAGGTGCTGATGGAAACGCCAGCTGATGTTATAATTGAGTAACGAAAATTTAACGTGAAGTCTTTACAATCATCATCATGATCGCCATCCGTTTGGCTGAACGTATCCTGCCCAAGGGAACTATCCAATGCAAAATATACTTATCTAAAGATACGACATAGATGCCTGGTGTGTATTTTAGTCTTGCTGTTTTTTTTTTATTAGCCACAATATCTCTTTTGCGCACGAAACAGGACTGAACACGGAACCATGTGGTTGGGAAGCAAGTTTCTTACCACACAGCCACAAACACACACACACAAGCGGGTATAGATGTACGTATATACACATATATGTCCGTATTTATATGTATATTGATATAGATATAAATAGATACACACACAGACACACACATATATATATGTATACATGTATATATATGTATATATGCATATATGTGTATACATACATATATATATATGTGTGTGTGTGTGTGTGTGTGTGTGTGTGTGTGTGTGTGTGTGTGTGTGTGCGTGTGTGTGTGTGTAGATATATATGTATATCTAATAGTATTATTTATATTAAAATATGTTTTTTTTTATTTTGTACATTTAAACCTAATGCGCCCGTGTAGTTGAATTTGGTATGAAAAGTCAATTTACATTGATCTAGAAATATTGGTTTCATGTTATGGCTGAAAGTCAGTAATTTCGGAGTGGGAGATGGGGTTTAAGTCGATTGCATCGACACCAGTGTGCCACTGGTAACTACTTTATCGACCCCGAAAGGATGATATGTAAAGTAGAACCCAGAGCGGAAAAACACACGAAATTCCGCCAAGCAGTTTGCTCGGCGTATTATGGATGCTGTCAGCTCAGCGCCGTTGACCTATAGATAATGCCAGTTAATTTTAATGAGTCACGCTTGTGTCTCACATTTTGTATATTTTCTGCTGATAAATTATAAGTGTTTCAGAGGTCAACTTCCGAGTTCATGGCCTCTAGCATTTGCAGAACAGATCACTACTAACAACTCGAAATCGGACGCAAAGTTGCATTCGTGAAAAGAAAACCAAAAATACGGAAAAAAAAAATTAGAGTTGTCTCCCTTCTATCGTAAATCCATAGTAAAGAAAGCTTTTGTAGCCATCATAATGAACTAAGAGGGGATCCAGTGTTTATGATACAGCTGCTCAATCCGGAGAGCGTGTATGTATGTTCGTATAATTACATATGTATGTGTGCGTGTGTGTGCGTATCTGTGTGTATATCTATATCT
>NC_069005.1:2937514-2939410 GCF_001194135.2 Octopus bimaculoides | reverse complement strand
TATATATATACACATACGTATCTCTCTATCTCTATCTATCTATTTGTCTCTCTATCTAACAATCTATCTATCTTTTTTCTTACTTTCTCTCTCCTTATCATTGTATATATATAATTAGAGAGAAAGAGAGAGAGAGAGAGAGAGAGAGAGAGAGAGAGAGAGAGAAGTCAGAATGATATAGATAGATAAGTACATCGATAGATATAGATAGATGGATAGGTGGATGGATGGATGGATGGATGGATGGATGTATAGATAGATAGATAGATAGATAGATAGATAGATAGATAGATAGATAGATAGATAGATAGATAATGTTTCTTTATTGGCTACACACGGCTGAACACAGAGGGACAAAATACACAGTACAGCTTTTCTTTGTGGGAACAGAACGAAAAGAACAAAAAGGAAGGTGGGGTAGAAATTCGATCAAAAGGGATCGTTAAAAAAAATAGCCGATCAATAGGAATCGTTTATCACAGAAATGTCATAGTGTAAAAAGGGGAAGCAGATTAGATTTATCCGTAGAAACAGAATCCCACGGAAAAGACCACGGTAACCTCGGGCAGTAATGTCATGCAAAAAAAAAAAAAACGCATTACAGTAAGTGATTCTCATTTTTTTCCTTTTTCTTGAATAAGTACGTTGAAAATGGCTCTTCCTTCCCGTTTCAAGGAACAAGGCGCTGCCATATTCACGATAGACTCGTTTGATAAACTGACTCGTCCCACACGTGATAGCAGTCGTTCAACATAGGCCTACAGGTCGGAAATAGTTCGACACAGTACGTGTGCGTGCGGAACGGTTTCGTCGCTCTGACCGCATCACGGGCTGGTCGGCCCCGTGTTTCTCGATCCATGCCTGTAGAGCTTATCCCGAACGGGTAGCGCTTTTCGATAGCACTGCCAGGGCAGGGATCTCTGGAAGTTGTCCATAGGTCTCGGCCCAAAACTCCTCTTCAACAAGCGGTCAGGTATTCCTCATCGACGCCCAAGTTCGCACCGGGATAGTCGTCGTACCTCCTCTCCACTAATGTTCTATATAATGCTTTGGTTGTGCTGTAGTCGCTCAAGGTCGACACGGGACGGCATAGTTGCTTGATAGCAACGCGACACTCGCGGTGCCATTCTCCCTTTCTTGGCCTTTTTTTGATCCACGACTGCAGTTCGGTCAATGAGACGTGCTGCGGGAAAGCTTTTTGAGACAAGACCAGCAATTTTGGTCGAAGGACTACATCGATATCATGGACTCCAGTGTTCAACTGGTACTTATATGACATCGATCAATCCTGAAATGGATGAAGGGCAAAGTCGACCTCAGCAGCATTTGATCTCAGGACGTAAAAAGCTGAAAGAATTCTTCTTAACGTTTTGCACGACGTGAAAACTATTCTGCTATCTCACCGCTTTAAAGCGATGCGAAATATTAACTCTAGATTTGAGGAATTTAATTCTACGTTGCAATTATATCTCTAGAGCTGAAAACTTGGCAATATTATAACAGTGCATGCGAATTCGATGGGAAACATTTTGAGATAAACATGTAAAGCGGGAAGGAAACCATGAAGATATGCGAGACAATTAAAACAAGTACATGATTCTACTTGCTGAAAAGTCAGGCAGATATTCGCGCATATACATAACCACACGCATAAACATACACATGAACACACAAACAGACACACACACATACATATATGAAAACACATGCAAATCGTTTACATGTATAAGTGAGCACGGGTGAGCATGAACGTGTACGTAAATGTATAAGCATGAAGATAACTAAATTCATCTAAGTCTCTTCCATTTTATCTTATAGTTCTTCTCTTTCTCTCACTCTGTCTCTCTCCACACGCGCGCGCACACCCCCACTCATATATATATATATATATATATA
>NC_069005.1:2936304-2936843 GCF_001194135.2 Octopus bimaculoides | reverse complement strand
ATATATATATATATATATATACATATATACATACAGATATACATGCATGTATAAGTAAATAAACGCTATCAAAGCTTTATTGATAAAATGCATACGTATACACATTAATCACACGCCAAGCAGACACAAAGACGCACATTGACTATAGATACGAGAAGAGTATATATTTGCAAACATACACACATATATATAAATATATATATATACTCACACTTGCATGTATGTATATGTAAATATATATATAAATACACGTATATCATCAATGATCATATGAACAGTCCAAAGCTAATCACAGTTTAATATTCAGCCGTCCTTAATTAAATAGACAATCAAGGGTAATAATCGATAGTCTCATACAAACATAGACCTGTTTATCTAATTGATTCCACCAATATTTCACTAATTAACGCCAGGAAATCTTATCATTGCTTACTCTTTAATAGTAAACGTTATAACGATGCTTTGTATGCTTGGATAATGTGTCTATGCACACATTTGTATATATATATATATATATATATATATATATATATATATAT
>NC_069005.1:2928844-2932780 GCF_001194135.2 Octopus bimaculoides | reverse complement strand
TGTGTGTGTGTGTGTGTGTGTGTGTGTGTGTGTGTTTGTCCCTCCAATATCGCTTGACAACTGATGCTGGTGTGTTTACGTCCCCGTAACTTGCGGTTCGGCAAAAAGAGTCCGATAGAATAAGTACTCGGCTTACAAAGAATAAATCCTGCGGTAGATTTGCTCGACTAAAAAGGCGGTGCTCCAGCATGGCCGCAGTCAAATGACTGAAACAAGTAAAAGAATAAAAGAATAAAAATAAATAAAATTAATGTGAATGTAGCAGAAAATCGATCGTAGCAGAATTTTGAATTCGAAATTCAGAGAAGTGAAACCGATATTATAAGAAGCTGGTAATAATATATTCTGCGTTGCACCCACTTTGATTACAGACGATCGCTCTAAAATTAATAAGAATATTTGAAAATAAATAAATAAATATATAAATACATAAATAAATGACTTTATAAACAAACACTGATTAAGAATTAATTACGTCTAGGAAATCTTTTGGAAAAAATGTTTCATTTATCATCAAATAAAAGTGTTTCTCAAAAATATTCTTGTAACCTTTATACTGTAAGCCAATATAAATTCAATTAACATCTTTGATTTGATTATTGATGGGAGTGTGAAAGGTTAATATTGTAAATTTCACCGGTTTAGTACAGTCAAAGGTTAAATATTAAAATACATTCTCAAAGGCTTTCAGAAAGGAATGTTTTTAATTTTTATTTTTATTTCGTTTTGTGAAAGTCCTGTTATGTGTTTATGAAGTTCTCCTCCCAAATCCACAGTTTCGTTTTCCATTCTACATAGCCATGGGTCAATCAATAAAGACGGAAATATTCTTAGATGAAAACTCTGCACAAGGTCGCACAGTAGAACTAAATTTGTTCCTAAGTGATTAACATAATCGATCGCATGCTTTTCTTCTTTCGGTGATCGATATTTTTACCCTAAGTTTTGACGCAATGATTCTAAACAGGCCAGTGGTCAAAAAACATTTCCTTCGTATTAGTCTTGAAGCATGTGGCATTCTGCTGTCCAATAACAAATAACAAATGGAATGAAACAAATGGTTTTCGTCCCGTAGAAATACGTACGTTTCATGTTTTCGTGTACAAAATTCCCTGAGCAAACCAATCACGTGTAAACTGTATGGTTCAATTTTTGCAGCGGCCTTTTGTACTTGAAGTTAAAATAATTTACGATTAAAAGTTATAAACGTTATATATTGTATCTTGTAACAAGAATTTGCTATTATGGGAAAAAATATCACTTCAGATTATAACGGCAAATTAAACGGTATTTTCATTACGCTGATGACTGAAATGTGTTGTCATTAAATCACTGGAATTTACGGTATATATATATATATGTATATATATTGAGGTTATAAAAATTTATGATCTTCCAGGAATACGTGAAATGATTCTTTCTGGAAAGAGTGGGTCTCGAATCAAAGAAAATCTATAACAAATCGCATGTGAATATTGATCCGAAAAACTCTTTTAGATAGAAACGCCCGACCACATGTTATACGTTAATTCAGTTTCCTACTATATCCCCATTAGAATTTAATCATTTAATTTGCTATAATTTTAACAATGAGACATTTAAATGTGTAAATAATTAATAGTGTTTAATATAACAGAATATTGAAAGAGTTTATTAAATTATATTTAATTAAGGTATATAATCACGTTATCTAATAAAATTAGAGTGAACAATTAGTGAAAGCGTTAAATAAACAAGTATGTAATTATATAACACTTAGGTTTAATACTAGTTAATGTAATACAATCTCCAGAGGTTAAGGCGTCCAATGCCTGTTGGTTGAATAATAACCTAATACAAGAATTTAATAAAGTATAAAGAATAATTATTACCGACAGAAGCAGTATTAATACGAAATCGTAATACTCCCCCTCACATAATCGCTGTTGTGTTGGAACACATGATATTGCGACATGCATCACGAGAGAAACTCGCATATAATATCTGCGAGCATTTAAGCCCTCATGTTTAGATCAAGTGATCAGTTCACGTGCTTTCGGCTTCCCCTGGGCTTGTCAGAGTTAGACTCTCGACTGCTACTAAAAAGCACCGATGTCTCCACCAGGGATATACATACGTTAATGAGTTTGGAAAGAAAATGTATTTTGAATGTAATGAATACAAATTATTCTGCAAGAATTGATGAATTCCAAGAAAGTTTAAACAATTAAACATTTGGAAATACTTCAAGAAGTCGATAAGTTAAACAGAGTTTCTCCCGCCACACGATGGGTCTCTTACTCATATGTCCGATTTTTACTCATTTTCCTCTTCAATACTTGCCAATGCAGACAAACCTAACCTTTTCACGGTCGTTCGTGTCTTACGTATGCACCGGATACTAAATTTTGGTGAAATTTATCGGGTGGCAGTTACAGTGTCTATCCGATTCTGCAATTTGAATATTTTACAGAAGGAAAACATAAACCAGAAACTTCAAGAGGGTCTGTGTGGATAGGATATTAACGTGATATAAATCACAACCAAATCACTCAAAAGCATAATTTATCGTCTTTTGAGAAATAGAAAACTATCTTCCAAACTGTACACAATGAAAAAGACTTGAACATACACCGTCCGTATTGACGTATTTTAAATTCTGACGTAAATGAAAGAGAAAAGTTCGTTCACTTTCTGGTTTCACATATCAAACTACGACGATGATGGTGTACGTACCTCAAATATCTAACTGACCACTTCCATTCCAGTGTTTACTTTTTTACAACGATACGTATTTTTATCAAATTATACTTGAAGGAACGCTAAACGATAGAACGTAATCAAAGGTAAGCTCAGACATGGACAGCCATATATATTCATACACACGAAAGCACGCACCTAAGCATATACTTATATATACAAGTATGCAAATATGACGCAATTCCGTACAATTTCTGACTAGCAAATTCCACTCGCAAAATATATTTTGTAATTGAAGAAATATAAGACATACTTTCAAAACGTGATACGCAAATAGATTGAACCTGAAATATTTTATGGATAGAGTCTTAGAGCTGTAAGACTCTATCCATAAAATATATTTCCAACTTTACCATTGCTCTCTTTATCCTTTTATATATTTATACATACACACGGTAATACACGACTTATAATCCCCAATCCTGTTCATCCAACGACTGGGGCATAACTAGTCGGTATACAGCACTTACTCATTATTACCTGTATCTTTTGGGTTTGGTTAAATTCAATACCCTCCTCAACCTTATATATATATATGTGTATATATATATATATATATATATATATATATTGTGTATGTGTATATGTATGTGTATATATGTATGTGTATATATATATATGCGGCTGCAACATGTTGATTACATTTATGAAACCAATGATATCCTATACGTTTAATTTAAAGAACTTTTCGCTACATTCTTTCACCATTCTCATATGTTGTTCAACCTGTTCGCACGAACCATTTATAGATTCTTTTTTCTCTCCTTTACCTTTCTATTCCCGTGATTTCTATAATTTCTCTTTTCTATTTTTATTTATAACCTTTTCTCTCTCGCTAATCATTATATACCAGCATAGGTAAACGCATACACACACATACGCACACACACACACACACACAAACATATGAATTCATAAGCAATTTTCTATTGGCGCACTCACATATAATTCTAACAGATTCACCTATGTTCGAAATTTCCCTTCAATTTGTTCGTACTCAAATTTAGTCGTACATACACTTTTTATGCGTATAACGAGTTACAATACGCTGTTCGAGTATGAGGCGTGTGTACCTTATCGGTACATAAATATCAATACGCTCTTGTACATGTAATGAAATCATAAGTATGCACCGGCATTCACACACAAATGCAATATATACATACACATACATGCACACATACATACAAATATATA
>NC_069005.1:2923736-2928603 GCF_001194135.2 Octopus bimaculoides | reverse complement strand
TATATATATATATATATATATATGCACACATGTATACATTGTCTATATTGGCTCTTTCTATTTTTTCTACTTGGCAGTTGTACAAGGCACGATCCGATGTTCACGTTGTGATTCAAGAATGGACAGCTTTTATGGAGAATGCGAGCAGTCTCCTCCATCGCCAACGCAATGTCCGGAGGTACCCAACTCCAAGTACTGCCTAATACTGAGGGAAACGACTTTTGCAGGTAAACCACCCGAATGACATTTTATTGCGTACCTTTACGTATATCTATAATCTACATCGGTATAATCACTGGCGAATCATACATCGTCATCAGCAACGTCATCAGCAACAATAAAATAATCTTTTATTTATAGCCAACCGTAAATAGCCTTCGTCTTCTTTTTATGTCTCTCCTGCTGCCACCATCACCATTGTATCATCCCCGAGATTTTGCATGTAAAAATCGCAACCATGTTTTGCTAAGTGGAACATAAAATGAAACTACATTAAATTACCCCGTCGCTTCGTTTCGAGTTCAAATTTCACCGTGGTCGACTTTGCCTTTCATGCTTCCGGGATCGATAAATTAAGTGCCAGTGGAGTGCCCAGTAAGGCTGCTTTTTGCAACACATCAATCTTACACGGGGTTTTCAGTTGCCTTAAGTTAAGAAGTCTTGAAGTTTCAATGTGATTGAGCCCAACGTTCCGATTACCACTGTTTTACATTACCCTCTCGCATTCCATACAGTCTTGCCATTTCCACTTTCAATTCGGAGTACTTGTTGATTTTTTTCAACCTCTTTACTAACAACATTCATGTCATCTGGTATGGCTACATCAATGATCTGAAAGTATTTGTCTCTCTCACTCGATATAACAATATCTGCCCAACGACGTTCGATTACACGATCCGTCTCAAAATCAAAGTCCCAGAGCGTCATTACTATTCCATCCTGCTGCATTACTTTACCTGGTACACGCTCATACCAGTTCTCTCTTACTTTATATTGGTATTTACAGCATAAGAGCCAATGAAGATAGGTACTCACTTTATCGTGGCAGCGTTTGCATTTTTTTGTGCAAGACTCTCAAACCCACTTACCAAAATGAGTCACATTTTCCACAATTTTTCCACAGAGTCTGCATTTCTAGCTGTCGGAAGTTCTATAGATGTTATACTTCAGTGACCTGATAGCGAGAGCAATGTTCAGGCTTTCGGTGATACTCTTCAAATCACCTCGCTCAGACCATACCCACGATGCTTTGCTATCGTTACCGTCGTGTTCCCTTAGTCTGTGGATTTTGTGGTATTCGTTCTATCCCTCAATTTAACAAAACCACCGACACCAAAACCTCTACCAGTTGTTAGAAAGTTCACTGAAGTTGGTGCATCCTTTCTTTCGCTGATTGAGTTATAAAAAATGTATATATTAATAAAAATCTTTATAAAGTCCACCATCTACGAAACACAGATGTATGTATAAAGATTCAATTAGACTAATGTAAACGAATCGGAAAACCACATACGAACAACATCAACAACAATGTCACCTTCGACACCAACAGCATCAAGGCAAACCCAACAACACTACACGCTACTTTTTAAGTGTGTTGAGTGATGTTAAAACGAAAATCAAAGAACGCATCGAACCGTCTTTTTCCATTATTCTTCTCATACAGTAGCAGGTAATCACCTGACCACATACCGCCTGCTACAGTGTAAATTTTGTTGCGTAAATGTATGCGTGTATATTTTGTTACCATGTGTATGTGTGTGTGTATGTGTGTGCGTTTATTTGTATTTGTGTGTGTTTGTGTGTGTGCGTGTGTGAGCGTGTTCGTGTGTGTGCGTGTTCGCGTAGGTGTGCTTGTTTGTGTATAAGTGCGTGTATGTGTGTGTTTGTGTGTATGCGTGTTTGTGTGCGTGTGCGAGTGTATGTGCGTATGTGTGCGGGCACGTGTGAGTATTCGTGTACGTGTGGGTGTTTGTGTATCTGTGTGTCTGTGTGTCTGTGTGTGTGTGTCTGTGTGTGTGTGTGTATGTGTGTGTGTGTGTATCTGTGTCTGTGTGTGAATGAATGAATGAATGAATGAATGATTGAATGAACTTCAGTTCGTGGTATTACAGATGTGCGAGTGGTATTACACCACGTGTCTGCAGAACTTACTGCAACGCACTTAACGTCGCAATGTATACTTGAGTATTTGATAAAATTATCTTCTTCCTGCCTGATAACTCACATTTCACCCGTTCGCTATTTCGATGTCTGTGGAGGCGCAATGGCCCAGTGGATAGGGAAGCGGACTCACGGTCATACAATCGCGGTTTCGATTCCCAGACCTGACGTTGTGAGTGTTTACTGAGCGAAAACACTTAAAGCTCCGGTAGGGGTGGTGAGAACCCTGCTGTACTCCCCAGCACAACTTTCTCTCACTCTTACTGCCTGTTTCTGTTGTACAAATATTACAAAGGATCAGGTTTGTCACACTCTGTGTCACGCTGAATCTCCCCGAGAACTACGTGAAGTATACACGTGTCTGCGGAGTGCTCAGCCACTTGAACCTTAATTTCACGAGCAGGCTGTTCCGTTGATTGAATCAACTCGAACCCTCGTCGTCGTAACCGACGGAGTGCCGTAACAATACATAAATTTCAATGTCTGCTTCTCTCAGTACATGTTAGGTGTGATGTTGGTGGATCTCCATCGATTCTCGACGAGGATTCAATAGTTTAAATTTCCGGCAATGTCGACTTTGCATTACGATGGTGACCTGCCAGCATTATTATCACACAGGACAGAATGCTTTGTAACATTTCATGCGACTTTTATCTTCTGAGCTCATATTCCACCGAGTTCATTTTTGTGTTTGTCTTGCCTGGTACGTATAGTGTAGATGAATGAATTATATATGTTGAATATGTCTTCTAACTTTTTAAAAACATATCGAATGTGATATTTTAAACTAACCATCAGCTATTTCATCATTGCAGGTGTACAAATTCGATTTGCTCGTGATTGCACAGTGTCTTATTACGAAGAGAATTGTGTGGTACAAAATATTACAGCAACAAAAAGGAAAAACGTATGTTTTCGCACGTGTGGTATTGATGGCTGCAACAGTAACCCATTGGTAACACGATCAGCGTCTTCAAAAACAAATCCGCCGAGCAAGTTCGCAATGCTAATGAGTACGATGGTAATGATGATGATAATGTCGATAATGAATATGGTTACACATTTCGTGCCTCTAAATATCATCAACTTTTCTATATGGAATATTGATAACATTACACAATGAAAATGAATAAATATTTTATAATAAAAGCAAGAGAAATAACAAATTTTAAAAGAAATATGAAGAGAATACAAGAAAAAACAGCAACAAGGACAACGTGTTTTTACGAGAGGACGAAGAAAATATGATAATTATTTGAAAAACAATAATCAGAAATTTAATTAAAAACATTTTTTTTTTAATTTTTTTTTTTTTATTATCAAATCTGGATTCTCACTGACAATAATTTAACCCAAACATTTAACCTTTCAGGACAGAAATTCAAAACGAAAACGCTAAAATTATTATTATTATTATTATTATTATTATTATTATTATTATTATTATTATTATTGAGTGAGAGAGCAGCGCATGCCATCTAAGTGACACTGGGATACAAATATAGGAAGCCCAATATTAAAAATCACGACTACCCGTCTGATAGGGGTACACCAAGCACATGCATCACAACGATATTTGCGCGACATGGTGATCTCATATCAAAATAAACAGCACATGACCTTGCAGGTGGCGCTCAAGTAGAATTTTCTTCAGGTGAAGTAGCCCATCTTGGTCAAAAGGACCCTGAATGAAGATTGTTTAAGGATGTCGAACGAATCACCCATGTTTGCAGAGTTGAACTATTCAAAGCCCAAAGAATTCCTCTCAACAAATGGCTATGATGCTCCCCCACTACTTCTGCTCGTGATCAGAGATGTACATATTGTTAGCCACTCAAGCAACTGACAAACAAATCTGTGGAATTGAGCAGAATATTTGCTGTAGCCCATCTTTTATACCAACACAAAACAATTTACATGATAACACTTTCAATCAGTTAAGATCAGAAACCAAGCGACCCAGTTCCTGGTATTCTAACTAGGCATTTATTATTATTATTATTATTATTATTATTATTATTATTATTATTATCTGTTCACACACACACACACACACACACACACACACACACACACACACAAACACGGACACACCCACATATGTAGACACGTTTATAATGAAAGTAAAACATCAAAGGAATAAAATAAAAGATTAATAACATAAAAACAAGTAAAATATTAATTGGATGATAACTGAAAATAAATACTGCATAATTATGCTAATTACAATAATGATAATAATGATATTAATAATAAAAGAATACTAATAAAAATAACAATAATAATTACTATTACAATTATAATAATGAATATATTAATAATAATAATTGTTTCTGATTTGGGAAATATAAAACACTGCAAAAATTCAATAATACAGACGTACAGCTTGAGACACTGTTGGTAGATGTGTGAAGCTGTCGAAAAACATGGTGTACGGTAATGTTTATGTATTATGTAGAATACCGAAGACACATTATGGAAAGACAGACAAACAGACGCAAACAAATACATGCACAGACACAGAAAATAATCGCAGCGCTTCACGTAGACACGCCAGAGAGATGGGCTCGTGTGTGCAATGAAAATCCTTTCCCAGTCAGTCGCAAGCAGAAATAATCAATCATGCTAACCGCAACTGCATATGACAAAAGAATTAAATATATATACACGTACTTACATACATGCATATATATATATATATATA
>NC_069005.1:2922440-2922840 GCF_001194135.2 Octopus bimaculoides | reverse complement strand
TATATATATATATATATATGTACGTGTGAATGTATGTATGTCTCTATGTATGTATCTATGCATGTATATATGTATGTAAGTATGTATGTATGTGTGTATGTATGTATGTATGTGTGTATGTATGTATGTATAAATGTGGATATATATTAACGCTCTATAACTTTTAACAATGGTTTATAAACATACATGGTATTTAGGCGCAGATATCAGGAACCCACACGAAAATGAGTATGAACAAATCATACATAGATATCTATGGACGTTACACGTCTGTTGGACGTTACATAACTTCTGTAACTTATATATATGTGTACTTAGGCACCACGTTAACGTGACATATATGCCCTTGTAGGCATGCGCAAATATACATGTACATGTATATATATATATATATATATAT
>NC_069005.1:2916877-2919298 GCF_001194135.2 Octopus bimaculoides | reverse complement strand
ATATATATATATATATATATATATATATATATATATATATATATATATACATACAATATATATATACAAATATGGACGTTTACTTCACTGTGTGATGTAACCGAATTACGCTTGGTAAGTGCTGTAACGGGTTGCCAGGGCTCCAAGCTTGTAACCGAGAAGTGAACTATTGAACTATTTTAGGTTTCCGATATAGCATATATATATATATATTTGTGAAAGAAGAAAACAAACGCCAAGGTATAACAAACATCTCAAGTCATATACATTATTATTCTTGAATCAGTTGAGATCTTACAGCTGTTTCTGGGATATCTCAAGTGATAGGCGTATATGCCTGAATATGGAGTATTCTTTCATCAGGGAATAAAAGAGAAAATATGAAAGGTCAAGGCATGGAAATAATCAGATAAGAGATCTAGACGTGTAAAATTCACAGATAATAAGTAAAGGAGTAGGGAGTAAGGAAATAAAGAAATAAAATTCACAGTTCATTTTTCGGATCGTATGGGTGTTAATCTGTATGTCCTTAGGAAAAAATCTTAGGTAAATCCAGGGAGTGTTATAGAAAAGTATGATTAGTATTTTCACGGGAATGGTGTGTTTATATTGAGGTGGTTGTTTTATGAGACAATGACACGAGAAGTGGCTATTGAGCAAAATGAAAGGAGAAGGAATCAGAGAAAGAAAGAGAAAGAAAGGGAAAGAGAGGCTAATGAGGAGATAGAGGAAAGTAGTTGTAGGGTAGTGTGGAGGATAGAGAGGAGGAAGAAGGTAAGTGACAGGGCATTGGGAAGGATTGGTCATCGGGAATGTTAAGAAGAATAAAATAAGGAAAGGATTATAAAAATAAAAAGAAAAAAATTAAAAAAATAAAAGATAAAAAGATATATATGTACACGCACACGTACATGCATACATAACGCATATATATATACATATGTGTGTTAAATATAGATAACTATCTACGTGTGTATATTATTATTTGTATGTAAATTCTCAACATCATTCAGAATTGAGTCTTATTGTATATCATTTCTCTTCCAGTCCTGGTGGAAATACCCAGAATAACAACCTCTATATTCCGGTGCCTTTTATTTTCTTTGTTTTCTTATATTCCGTTATGTCAAATGTTTATCCCTACAACCGTTTCGAAACGTCCGCTCTGTAGCATCGGCAAACGACAATCCAGATATTCGCAGCCGTTCCACAAGGAAGTGCATTGTATTCAGTTCCTGCTGTCTGCATAGACGAAAACCCACCCAAGCTGCTCTTCCGATCTCATATCCAAAGTATTTTATTTAATGACATCTGCCTCTAATGTATCTGTAGTCTAAGTCAACGATAATTAAAATGCTTGCACACAACACTGACCCATTTCAATGTGGTGCCCTACTATCCAACGGAAACTAATATCACAAAACGTACTATACAATAACCTGCCATCAAATTTGTCCCAGAACCTACCTGGCATGTAAGATGTGGCAATAGATCTAGAGAAAATGTTTTTCAGCATTATGACCACATGTCTGAGTTGTCCACCAGAGATCTAAAAGCTAGAAACGATATCGAATTTGCCTCTAACCTCTCAGCATTTTCCTAACACTTGAAGAGATGGACGCGTTTTAGTACCGAAGACATATAGTCATATGGAACTTATAACGTTGTTATTATGCAAAAGTGTCGGAAGCCCAAAACGTTGCTTTTCCAGAGAATGAAAATATAGCTCCGCCATTTCATTTCTTTTTACATTAATAAAAGTTTCAAATTAACAATGATGTTTTCTTGGCTGCATAAAATCGTAACTCCATGCATGTATGATATATTCAGTGAGAATGCTAACCCGTTGTACCATACTTTGATAATTTTCATCTGAAGCAGCTAGTGATAAAATATTTTGATCAAAAGAAGCGGCTATTGTAAGCAAAATTAAATATTGAAAAGAAAGCATCTGGCCAAATTTGGACTCACGACAGTTTAAAATAATATCAACGATATATATATATATATATATATATATATATATATATATATATATATATGTATGTATGTATGTATATATATATATATGTATATATATATATATATATATATATGTATGTATATGTATATATCGATATCTATACACACACATATGTATATATGTATATATATATATACGTAGCATGTGTGAATACTGGAATGAATATTGCTTATATCTATATGTACATAATATATATTATGCGCATTTAAAATATATTTTCTTTTCGAATTAATAACCTAACACAGGCATACACGTACAGACATAAATATATATATTCATTTATACACTCGTATACATATCTACCTATCAGTCTATCTATCCGTCTTTCTGTCTGTCTGTCTCTATGTGTATATACATATATATATATATATATATATATATATATATATATATATATA
>NC_069005.1:2911575-2916645 GCF_001194135.2 Octopus bimaculoides | reverse complement strand
CACACACATTTATAGACACGATGTTAGTTTGGCAACTTGCTTTCTTCATATATATATTCCGGTGTAAAATAACTAGTTCTCATATTCATTCAATCCATTTTATTCCTTCTTTTTCTATTATTGAAGAAATTAAAAAATGAAAAAAAGTATGATATATCTTTAACCATACAAAACTCTGTCACTTACTCTTTCAAGTCGTTTTATGTTTTTTTTTTCTTTCTATTTTCGGGTATCTCCATTAAAGGATGGCTGCACACAATGTAGACCTGCGCATGATATAAAGCCAACTATGATGTAAACACAGTTCCACCAATTTAATGCGAGGGTCGGTGGAGGTTATTCCATTTTCATTGACATCCGTACCTCATCAGTGTTTTCATTTCTGATCATTATATTCCCGAACGGATGAAAAACAAATTTCACTTGAATGAGATTTGAACACAGAATTTTAAGAACATGAACAAATATAGCTCGATATATTTTTTCTTTCTAATTTAGGTACAAGGCAAGTAATTTTCAGCGGAGGAAGGATATCGATTACATCGACAGCAGTTCTTCGAGTTGTGCTTATTTACCGACACCGATGGAATTGGAATTCAGAACCTAAACATCACAGTGAATGCTAAAATGCAGAGATCGTTGGTCGGTAGGCGATACCGAAATGCCGCAAAATATTTTGACCGCTGTCAATAAGGGTTCTACTTGTTTCCTAAAGATGTTGATATAATGAGGAATATGGCAGTGACAACGATGATAATGATGTTTATGAGGAAGGGGAAGATGAGGAGCGGAAGGAGGAGAAGGAGGAAGTGGTGGTTCACGATGATGATGATGATGATGATTATGATGATGACGACCTTCATTAAAATCTGTACTAATCACTATAACCAAGCATGGGCGTTTCACCCATTACAGCATCCATGCTATTAACACCGGACACACAAATCCTGGATCCGCCCACGTTCAGGTTCAGGGCACAACAAACAGGGATTGAAATAATATAACATCATACAGACTTCAGCGAGTTATTATTATCATCATCATCATCATTATTATTATTATGATTATTATTATTATTATTATTATTATTATTATTATTATTATTATTATTATTATTATTATTATTACTATTATTATTGAAATGGCGAACTGGCAGAATATCTAGCATACTAGACGAAGTGCCTAGCGGTATTTCGCCCGGCTTTACGCTCTGAGATCAAATTCCATCATTAAGGGGGCGAGCGGGCAGAACAGTTAGCACGCCTGGAAAAATGTTTTGAAGTAATTTGTCCGTCTTTAGGTGTTCAAGTTCTGCCAAGGTTGACTTTGCCTTTCGTCCCTTCGATAAAATAAATACACGTTCAATGATGATGATGATGACGTCGATGAGGTTTATGTTGATTATGAAAGAGAAGCTGTCTCACGTCAATGAAAGTATGACAACGTTACTAGCTATGCACAAAACCCATAAACTTTGGCGGGTTAACCCTAATGACCCCTGCGTAATACTAGTAAAACACCACAAAAACCTCACAACACAAAGAATGCAACTTAGCCAGCTAAAAACTAACACAGTGCTGGTAACTGATCAAAACCAATAAGAGAAGAGTAAAAAAAATAATAAACCTTCTGGTAATCACCATGGAAACAATCAACTAAATGAGATGTTATAGCCTCGACCCCCACCGCAGTAACCACAAGAAAAAAGAACAAATAAAAGCAGATATCGGGAACAGATTAACTAGAGTTAACTTTGAGTAAAATTTATCACAACAATATAAAAACTATGGAATTGACCATAGAAACAGGAAATCAATAAACTTGGATCGACGGAAGTTCCTCCCCAGGCTACGAATAAAATCCATCCTCGGGAAATTATAGCTAAATGCAATAGGTACCTACCCACCTCTCCACCGTCTTTTCATCTACCCAACGAATTACTTCCACAGAAACGAACCCGAACATCAAAAAATATAAATGACCTAATTTATTTAGTATCCATGGCATTATTGGAGGAAATCTGGTTCGATGACTATACAAAGGAATGGTCTGATACGGAAAAACCAAGCAGGAACTAAATATTCCAAGAAAATAAAATCGAATCTCTAGCAGACATCCTGAGAGTGAAATACAGACTAAAATTGGTCGTTTTAACAATGTTATGCAGGATATTATTATGTGATAAAAAGAAAATGGTTTAAACAACAACAACAACCGAAGAATACATGAGCATTTCTTTCATGTTTCAAATTTGGAAACGACTAGGAAAAAAATATTTAAAGAGACATCAATAACAAAGCTATAAACCAACATCAATATAATCCCAAATATTTTATACTGTGTTGGATAGAAAATATGCTGTTCAATAAATTCATAGACAAGTTAGGTAAAGCAAAAAAACAAATGGAACAAGGAATGGATAATTTAACTTGCTAGAAATTCACTATTAAAATAAAACCTGATAAGGACCATGCGTGGCTGTGCGGCAAGAGATGTTTCTCAACATCATGGTTCCGCGTTCAGGCCTACTGAGTGGCAAAATCTACTATAATCTCGAGCCGACAAAAGCCGTGTGAATGGAGACTGAAGGTAGCACTTAGTATGTGTGTGTATATATATATATATATTATGTATATGATTATATGAACGAACGCCACGCATCCTTTTTCCAAATAAGTTTTATATATATATATAAATACAGGCTCCTCAAAGCAGTCCTAGAGTCACAGATGCTAGAGTCATATAAAGACATAGAGAAACGAAAAAGTAAAAGCAAACAGAGTTTAAAACGAGAAATAGAACAAACGTTATATGACTGGCAGGAGAAGGTTTGCGCGGTAGATTCCCAAAGATAGTTGTAGCAAATAGTAGGAAGGAGACATGGCTATGGTTGCAGAAATGAAAGCTGAAGAGGGAGACAGAAAGTTTGTTAGTTGCAGCAGAATATTTAGCATTAAGGACTAATTGGATAAAAACCAAGTAGATTCTTAATGTTGGTTATGCAAATCAAAAGAGGAAAGTGTTACTTATATAGTAAGCGAATGTCGTATGCTGGCACAGAAAGAATACAAGAAAAGTCATGACAATCTAGGAAGAGCAAGCCACTGGAACTTATATAGAAAGCTAGGATTTGATCATACTGATAAATGGTATGTACATGAACCTAGTAGATTACTAGAAAGTAAGAAATATAAGATGTTGGAGGACTTCAACCTTCAGACTGATAGAGTAATAGAAGCTTGAAGTCCTGATTTAATAGTAGTAGATAAAGAGAATAGGAAGTGCCAGATAATTGACTTCACATTCCTAAATGCTTTTCTATTGAGGCACAGGGCCAAAAGAATTGAATGTAGTGACGCAAGTTCATTACATCAATTCGACTTCATGGTTGGCACCTTATTGATCCCAAAAGAGAAATGGCACCATCCACATTGGTTAAATTTAATCTCATGACGTAATATGTAAAAGGAAATGCTTCCAATCATTTTCTCCGATGTTATATCTATTTCGCTAGATCCTGTTTGAAACATATAGCTTCTTTATGTCTACCATGTAGGCACGTGCGCATTCTTTTATATCATCATTTCGTGTTAGTAAGTTATTCTTAAATCTGCCGAATAAGAAAATTCCTTCTATAGGTGAGTTGTGAGCTGTTTTGATTTTCGCTAATTCGTAATATGATAAAGATACTACTAGGGAAAAATGAGAGTAGATTGTTATAATAATTTCAATAACTACTTTTATTTTAACAAACAAAAGTCTTAATGGCTTCGCCTGGAAAAAAATAAGTGAGAGCAATTTAAAGAAAATCAAAATAAACGGAGAAATGATCATTTTAGGACAAGTATATACGTATCTTTAATAATACTCCCAGTGAAGGAATTTAAATTAAAGCATCATTATACAACTGAATATTTCAGGGATAATATATTGAAAATAGATATACGAACGCCTAAAACAGAAACATCTAGGGTCAATGGCGCAATATACGTGTGCCTTTCTACTAAAGCATACATAAATTCTGCAGTAACTGTAGGAAAAAATGCTGCTATGAATATTGAAATTACCCAACGGAAAATTTGTGACAATATGTCTCTGTGCAATTATAGAATTGACGTGAATGGTTAAGCTATACTTTTGCTAGCATAACGTAAAATGTAGAGGTACTTTGTCTGGCAGGACAATAAGACAAATTGAAGATACTGCCACCGATGTAAGTGCTGGATTTGCAGGGAATCAGGGAGATATTAAAATGGAGATTTAATGTATTTTTACTATTCTTGAGGGGGTTACGGATGCATTAGATTAAGCGAACCATGTAATCGTTGAAAGTGGTGTTGATGAACAATTTAATATTACCAAAAAAAATTGGTTTAGATAAATAAAGATACAATTAAAAGAATAGATATCAATAAAGATGTCGATTTACCAAAATAAATTAAGATTAGCCAAAATATAGAGCTGCCCTGATTGAGGTTTCAGAGGCATTCCTCTCAAGCCTCCTCTAAATTTAGCAAATGCACGATTTACAATATCACGCGTTATACTTAAACTAGAAGAGGAGTGCGTGAAATGATTACACTTAAAATATGGTGTAGCCTGGAGATGTTTCAAGCAACGGTTTCACTAAATCTTGAAATGATAATCATTATCTGTCTAAAACAATATCATAAATCTTGAATCCCTGTGAGAAAAGGAAATGTAATAATGTGAAACAGATAGATATTTCGAAATCTTTATTGCGTCACAGAAGAAAAATATATCATATTTTAAGTGAGAGGGAAATTTTTTGCCAAACGTGAAGATTGCAAATCCTAGATTTATCTTCATTTATTTTTATTTTTACCTTTAACTTTTCACTTTTTTCATTCATTGGACTGTGGCAATGCTGGAGCAGCATCTTGAAGTATTTGGTCAACTCAATCGACACAAGAACTGGATTTTATGTATGGTACGTAGAGTTAAAAATACAACACTGGATGGCTTTGTGTGCCACAAACACAAACGCAAAGACACAAACGCATAAATGTATACGCACAGACACACATACAGATACATACAGATATATAT
>NC_069005.1:2910253-2911520 GCF_001194135.2 Octopus bimaculoides | reverse complement strand
ATATATATATATATACCCGAGGGCTTCCGCACACACTCTGCCTAGAAAATTCATTCACAGTCGAAGACATCTACCACAATTTACACGCACTATATCTTAACTAGAAACCAGGTTGTTGTGTGCCGAAATACTGAACCATAGCCATGTTTAAGGTGGTGGATAGATAATGCGAGTAATATAAAGACTGTCAATTTAAAACTGAAAGAAATATATCAGCAAATTCATGAATTCTTTCATCATGCCAAATTTTCTGAGCCATTATTCTCATTTTTGAAATTCAAATTATGACCGCCTAGTCTCAACCAATCACAGAAGAATGAATTCATTACATTGCTGATGAGTGTAATGCCGTAAAACAAAAACATAACAACAACAAAAGTCGTGGATCTGCTGCTAACTTCAAAGCACGGAGCAAAAAAATCAAGTTTTAAATATTTTGCAAGTCCATTTAATGATCGTAACATAAAAATAAGACACACCAACAAAAGCAGTGAACAGAAGTAACTGATTCCCGAATAATGGACGTCTGCGTCAAAAATTTTAGGATGGATCTTTATTGCTGTTTTATTCAAATCTTCATGAGGAATCCTACTCTGGAAGATATGTTACACAGTTTAGTAGTAGTAGTAGTAGTAGTAGTAGTAGTAGTAGTAGTAGTAGTAGTAGTAGTACTTACGTTAACAATTTCGCAATTTTTCTCGAATGAAATCTATAAATTTAAAAGGAATCCATCAACAAATTATAAGTGACAGACCATCACCCAGAAGAATGTTTATGAGCTGAAAAATGTTACTGACTATTTCCACATTTCGAAATGGTTTTAAATAATGCACATTCCCTAGTTTTTCACTAAAGTACAGTAAAGATTAAGTTTCTATATCGCTGGTGGGGAATGGGGCGGATTATGCATTATGGAAGTAGGAATGTCTGTGTGGTTGAGACGTTCGCTTCGCAACCATCTGACATTCAATTCAGTCACATTTCTCGGCACCTTGTACTAGTGTCTAAGTGGTGATAATCCGGAGTTATGGAAACACCTGTGGGAGTCACCTTGTAGGTGGAAACTGAAAAGAAGCTTGTCTCTCTCTCTCTATATAATATATATATAGGAAAATGTGATGTTGAAAATGCACCTAAATTTCCAAACCTCGTAAATGTTGAAATTTAGGTTCATTTTCAACAACACCTTTTCCTATATTTTTTCCTGCGTGGAAATACCACACCCTCTTTTGTTATATATATATATATATATATATATGTATATATA
>NC_069005.1:2905527-2910112 GCF_001194135.2 Octopus bimaculoides | reverse complement strand
ATATATATATATATACATATATATATATATATATACATACACACACACACATAGATATATACAAGTATATATTATATATATATATATTGATATATATATATATATATATATGACATATATATATGTATACGTATATATGTGTGTATATCATATATACTATGTGTGTGTGTGTTTATCTCACACTGCTTGACAACTGGTGATGCTTTGTTTCTCTGCCTGTAAGTAAATTGTTCGGCTAAGGCGCTAGAATATCGTGCCCCAGCCTGGCCGTAGTCCAGTAATTGAAAGAAGTAAAATTAAAAGTGAAACAGATATATAATTATGAACTACCACATCATGAGAAACAATTAAAAAAATAAATGTGCCGAAATCAACAGCAATAAATACATGAAGACTACTTTTAATATCTGCGAAATGTCATAGATTCTGCAAGTACAGTATTAATGTCTACTTGAACAGCAACAACAGCGATTACAGCAACGTCAAGAACAACAACAACAACAGCAACAGCTGCAGCAACAAAGACGACATTTTCAATAGCGGGAATCTCTTTTCTAGTTATCGAAATTGATTTTATTTCCGTTTCTGAACTGTCGTATTTCTTGCTGTTTTTGTCGCTGCTGTCCATTTAATATCTGCTGAAGACTGTTAAATTTAATGATTAAACGTGTACACAAGAAAAGAAACCCTTACACACCGATACGGTCTAAAATAGGGGGCTGGAAGATGCGAGTGGATCGGGATTAAAGGCATCCAGGAGGAAATATCGGGATATTACGACAGAAAATAGTCCCACTCGTTAGATAATTGATGAGTTTATCGTTTGGATTGTAATGCTGAGTTTTAATAGCATCACTGATTTAACGAGATCATCCCCTTGAGACAAGAACGGTGAAGGATCAAAGAGATTACATTTGTAATCAAATTCATTAATTCGCCAGTCTCATTAGCAGATCTGTCTCATTAAATGATCACCCTTTATACATAATTGAAGAGTGTGTTAATTTCTTATGGATACAGCCTTGCAGAACGGTTAACAAGGTTACTTTAGAACAACGAACTCCCGGGTTGGATCTCCCTGCTTGTCATCTCGGGTTGTTGAACACTGTATTGTCAATGGAATTGGATTGGTTGAAAGCCGTCTTCGTTTGTTTCCTTTCTTTTCTCTTGCTTTTTTGTGTTGTTTTTTTTCATCATTTTTATTGTCCTTAGATATCGAGATTTTTTATTATGTGCAGGTGTGGCTATGCATTTGGGAAGCTTATTTCTCACACGTATGGTCGCAGCTTCAGTCTAATTGCCTGACACCTTGGGTACGTGTCTTATTTATGTTAAAATTCCCGAAAGGATCAAAGATTTGTGAGAGAATTTGATAGTGTCTATTGGTGTCGATTTGTTCGAGTAAAAGTTTCTAATACGAACAAAATATATATTTGTGCTGTTGTAGCAAACAAAATTGGTCAAGTAAATGGATAGGAGATAGACCATTAATGTAATCGAAGACCCAGTGTTATCGATTTCATCTGCAATTTCTTCCTACAGAGGTTGGGAAAGACCGGCCAATCACTGTTGCATGAGGATTTGTATATTAGTGAAGTTTCACTTCATGCCATGTTCTCACACTCAGAAGATTTGTGTATGAGACGTATGTCTACCAAGATTGTGCCAAAACAGACTTGACGTGCAGCAGATTTTAGCTAAGTACAGCTCATCCCAGATCCCGCTCTTTGCGATGTTTTTCCATTTCGAAAAGTAAAAACACAACTTGAAAGGAACAATAGTTCAAGATAGTAAAAGAAGGCAGCTGCTCCCCAAGAGAGGAGTTATTGAAATGCTTCCCTCAATGGAAACATCGATAAAGTATGTGACTTCGGAAGGAGACTATTTCGAAGGATATTATATGCCGAATTTTCCTTTGTATTGTACTTTTCTTTTTTTATAGCATCAGTCCCGATACGTTTTGATTGGGCGTCGTGCCAAGGGTGAGTTAAACCATAGAAGCTTTCAATCCAATAACGTAAGAGAACAAAGCTTAAAGTTAAAACTTTCGAGCAACCTATATATTATCTATATATGATGGGATTTGCTGTCGCGAACTACATTCTATAGAGGCTAAGATATTGATTTGTCCGGACGCCTCGAGAGTTTATCAACGACCGTCAAATTTTTATCAGATTCTACAAGGTAGATATTTTCTGTTTCCTCTTCCGCTAATCGAAATGACTGCTGGATTCTTATTTTCAAGTATTCTTTCTAATACTGACACAATACTAAACACCTTGAGGAGAACGTCTAATTGGTTACATCAATTCGGGTACTCAACTGGTATTTATTTTAACGACCCTCTTAAGATGAAAGATAAAGTTAATCGCGGGTTCTCACTTTTATATATAGCATGGTAAATGTGTCAACAACAGTAACAGGAGAAAAAATATCAATGATATGTGACGACAAATATTCTGATGTTTATAGATAATATATAAGCTATAAAGTCGTAGATGGCATGCTGGAAGTTAGTATGACACTTCTCGTTTGTTTTGATATTTAAATATTAAGTAACTCACTTCACATAACTTTCAATATTTATGCTTACAGCGCAGGTATAATACGACATATAAAATAAAATCTGCAATACGTCTCAGAGAATGAAAGCCTATGAAGCAAAGATTGAAATAAGTTGAAATACGGAGGAGAAGGTAAAAGTGCCACTAACGGATTTGAATCTAAGACCTCAGAACAACGTTAATGCAAAGTCGGTTTTGTAATAAGTCTAATTTTTTCCTGATATATGATATTTGTCAGCAATATTTACGCCAGACGTAAATTCTTTTTCATCTGATTTTCACTTCCCTTTTAACTCTTTTGTTGAGAAGGAGGAAAAGTCATCTTCAGTTCCACTCAGTTTCAATTCTACTCATTTCACCCACATCTCCCTCCCTCTCTCCCTCCTTCTCCCTCTTCTGTCGAACTGTTAAATTACGCGGACGTAAACAAACGAATATCGTTTGTCAAGAGACGGTGGGGGAACAAGTACAGACGCACAAACATATAAATACATATATATATATATATACATATATATATATATATATATATATATATATATATATATATATATATATATATATATATATATATATATGTATCTATGTATGTTTGTATGTATGTATATAACATGCTCTTTACATTTTCCCTCTACTAAGTCCCCTCACAAGGCTTTGGTCAGCCCGAGGCTATGTTAGAAGACACTTGTCCAGGGTGCCACGCAGTGGGACTGAACCCAGAACCAGGTGGTTGGGAAGCAAACTTTTTAGCACACACCCACTACTGCGCCTATATACATATATATATATATATATATATATATAAATATATATTCTTCCTCTTTCGCTTGCCTCATTTTCTTGTTCATTCTATCCCCTCTCTCATCTTCTTGCTCTTCGTCCCCCACTCTATCCTTTGTCCTCCTCTCTTTCCTCTTCCATTTGTTCTTTCCCTCTTCCTCACTTGTATCTCAGTTTGTCTGTCCTTCAATACCTCTCTCTCTTTCTCTCTCACTCCTTCAATGCTTCTCCTTTGTCTGTCCTTCTTTGATCCTCTCTCATTCTTTTCTTTTCCTCATACTGCTCCTCTCGCCACCTCCCACTTTGGAGCGTTCCACTCAACCTTTTCTTTCCAGCTATTCCTTTTCTGAACCGCACTTTCTAGTCTATCTCTTTCCCTCTCTATTTCTCTTTGTATCATTCACCCCACTCCCTCTCCCTCTCCCTCTCCCTCTCTTCGCTCACATTCTTTCTGTGTATTTCCCCTCGCGTCATTTCTCCCTTGACATCACTCTCTCTCTCTATCACACTCCATCCTTTATCATGGTCTTCCTCCTCCCGCCTCTTTTCTGTCTTCCCTTCATCTTTCATCTTCACGTTTCGTTGTTCGTCTGTCAAAACTCAACTACGCCCTCACCCTACCACTGCCACCATCTCTCTCTCCCTCTGTCACTTCCTCCCTCTCTCTCTCTCTCTCATTCTTTCTCTTTCTCACTCACTCACTCTTTCTTTCCCTCTCCATCTAGCTCTCTATCTCTTTAGCTCTCTCTTTTGTTATTTCAATTCATTTCCTTGTCTTCATCAAACATTATTTCTCTCTCTCTCTCTCTCTCTCACTCTCTCCCGATCTCTCTGTTGCTGCTTTGAATTCCTTTCCTTGGCCCCATCAAACAGCATCTCTCTTAGTCTCTCTCCTCAAATGTTTCATTCCTATTCAATGTAATAAAACGACAAGATATTAAACGTGCATCAAAACACAAATCTAATGAAATTGGTTATTTATGCATTTATGGTATTTTTATTTCAATGAAAATACATTTGAGAAACAACCGCCAAATATATAGGCTACAGAGAACCAAGGGAGGATGTTGATTCACACACACGTTTTACCATCTGCTCTGCACTTCGAATTTCATTTGTATGTATATATTATGTATAAAAAAAAAACACGTGTACACATACACACTCTCTGTCTCACACACACACACAAACACAAACACACATATACGTATATATATATATATATATATATATATATATAT
>NC_069005.1:2901337-2902749 GCF_001194135.2 Octopus bimaculoides | reverse complement strand
CAGTAGAAAGGATGATTATTATCATTATTATTATTATTATTATTATTATTATTATTATTATTATTATCATCATCATCATCATCATCATTATTATTATTTTTTTTTATCATTATCATTATTATCATTATTATTATTGTTATTATTATTATTATTATTATTATTATTATTCATTTACTTATTTATTCGCTTTCTTTTATGTCATTCTATTTTTGAGAAGCGGATACCCTTTAGTGTTCATTGATTTTTGCTCTTAAAAGTGTAAAGGATTGCTGAAATCGGTGTAGCATTAGAAAAACATATACACGGCTATTTATCTTCCACCCGTTTACATCCACTTTTCAAATCTCGTTGGATTCAATCTAATCTTTCATCTTCCCGTGATTGATGAAATAATTTCCACAAAGATTTTGCATAAGTGTTTGTTTATATTTACCTATTTCACATGCTACCATACTCAGTTTTGTATCAATTTTTCACCACGACAGCAGATTCATTCTGTTGTAAAATTCTATGGTGAAAAGCACTTTGAAAGGTGTATCAATATTTAACATATTAAAACAGTTTGCAGCAGTAAGTTATTTATTCAAGAATCGGGTGTACCTTTCTAACGAACCATCTACTGATCTATGATAAAATTCAATATCAGAAACACTCTACCTATGTGCTCCTGGGTAGCAATTAAAACATCAAACGGGCGCTAATTAACTTATCAATAATTAATTAAGAGCCACTCTAGAACTAAGGACTAATATAATCACTTGTTCGCTCCATGTCGCCTTGTTCCAATCTTAGAAATAATTATTTATGATTTAGCATGATTTTGACATGCCGGCCTCATTTGAGACATGTACCGACATGAAGATATCAGCGATAGAATTCTTCTCGTCATATCTAACTAACACGGTACACGATTAAATCTCTATGCCTACAGATCCTGTTATGTAACTAAAATATATTTAATTGCTCTGTACATTAATTACAAACACCGCTCAGACCTTAAAGTATGATGCAAACAGTCATCATTATTACAGCTTCTAGTAAAACCACGTGACTTACTGGATAGCATGTTGGACTCATGATTGTGAGATTTTGGTTATCACTCCTGGACCTAACATTGCATTGTGTTATTGAGTAGAGCTCTCTATTTCGCGTTGGTTTATTCCACCCAACAAGCAAAAGTGGGTAATATGGTGAAAGACCTGGCAAACCGCCATTTAATGGTGTATCTGCGTAAAAAAACCCAACAGAAGGAAACATCTGGACTGACGCAACATGGATCTACCACAGTAGTGGTTAAAGAATCGAATCCGCTACATACACAGGGGATCAACGAGCAGAGTAATCCTCCCTTCGGAATCTCAATAAATGTAAACACAATAAATATTATTTGATCAGTTTAGTACAACATATAT
>NC_069005.1:2900081-2901206 GCF_001194135.2 Octopus bimaculoides | reverse complement strand
TATATATATATATATATATATATATTATTCGCCTCACTGAAGTAATATTGTACGTCACCTTATCTTGTCTTCTACAACATACAACAAACCCTCGAATGCATCACAACCATTTGACCTCAAAATATGTGACGATATTTCCTAGCTGCTCTGCATATACCTGAAGTTATCACATAATAAGATTTCCCTTTATAACCAGAAAACAACTTCAACTATATCATGTGGCTGATACACAGCAGTTTTCATGTCTTGAATTATGATGCTGCTACACATACAATCATCCCATTTCAATTCTGAATATAATTCAATGGTTTTGGACGGAACGCGCTGCAATTTCTGACTCATTCAATGTATACTGTGGAGTCACGTGGCTCAGTGGTTAGGGATGTTGGAATCATGATAGTAAGACTGGGGTTTCGATTCCTGGACTGGACAATGCACTCTGTTCTTGAGCAAAACACTTCATTTCACGTTTCTCCAGTCTATTTAGCTCGATAAAAAGGAGTTATCCTGCAACGGACCGGCGTCCGGTCAAATTTGGGAATCTATACACCTCAGAACCCGAGAAACCGGCCCTTGTGAATCTACATGTGCTGGAGGGAACTTTAGTTTTCTTTTACAATGAATACTCATGTCTTTTGATACACAACAGCAAGTATTGTGCATATAACAATATAATGCAGTTGAGAACCACTTACGCGGAAGTTTGGAGAATTTTGATATTTGCATCTATAAAATGGTGAAACCCAAGCATGAACACAGTATCCACTTACATTACAAAATATAGCTTAGGCTTATACTCTGGATGTAGTATTATATAACTGTTTAGCAACAGATCATAGATGATATCAGAAATAGTAATTAGCGATCTCTACCTACGATATCATGTTTTCCTTAAGGGATTATAGTACACGCATACCATATATATTCTATATTTTACTATAATGGTGTTATGTTTTATGAAAGTAGTTTCAAATAAATTAAGTATTTTATTTTTAAAGTAATGCACAAATGATGACGCTTGTCAAGCTACGCGAATACATCAAGGGAAAATAAATTTTGTGATTACTGTACACAGAAACCTTCCCACAGGTTACTGGAACTTTCTATTCCTATCGTGTCATGTCA
>NC_069005.1:2899032-2899437 GCF_001194135.2 Octopus bimaculoides | reverse complement strand
TATATATATATATATATATATATATATATATATATGTGTGTATATATTTATATATGTACATATAGGTATATTTATATACACACGCACATATATATATACATGCATATATATGTATGTACGGAGGTATGTACTTATCAGGTATGTAGGTAGGTAGGTAAGTATATAGGTAGGTAGGTAGGTAAGTAGGTAGGTAGGTAGGTAGATGGGTAGGTATGTATATTAATATAGGAATAAAAATTTGAAAGCCAAAATGGAAAAGCATACACGATACGTTTAGCGTGTGTACGTATTATTAACGGTATGTATATGTCTGCATGCATGTATATACATTTACCTACTGGTTTATCTGTCCCCATCACTATCTCTCTAAGTATATACGTATACACATACAAATACATATATATA
>NC_069005.1:2898591-2899022 GCF_001194135.2 Octopus bimaculoides | reverse complement strand
ATATACATGTATACATGTGTATGTGTGTTTGTGTTTGTGCGTATATGTATATATCTCACCATCTAAATATACATACAAAAAAACATACATATAATATAATACAATATACTATGAATGCATAATCATGGAAATTTATTACATTTCTTCTTCAAACACACACACACACACACATGTATATATACATACTTTGATGAAGACATACGGGCTTGTAAGTACGTATGTTTGCGAGTGTATGGACGTGAGTGTATATATAGGTCTTCATGAGTTTCATGTATGCGTGCGTATGACTTGTTTTCGTTTTTTATCTATGTCAATATGTTTGTGTATTCCTTCGAGTATTCTAATTAATTTTTATATATTTTATAATTTATATGTGCGTATAAATATATATGTATATATATGTATTTATCTATGCACGTATGTATGTACGT
>NC_069005.1:2896796-2897224 GCF_001194135.2 Octopus bimaculoides | reverse complement strand
TATATATATATATATATATATATATATATATATATATATATATATATATGTTTGTGTATATACAATCATATACATCGATTATATGTATGTGTATATATTCTATGTTTTGAACGTATATACAAACCTGCCTGGTTATGTGCATATGTGTATGTGTAGGACAGATACCATAAAATAATATATTATCAATAAAACTTACAAGTATGTTATTGAATATAAAAATCTCTGTAAATGTTGTTTTGCATAAGGACTTTAGCACACGCACTCCCAACCATCAACATCTACATTCCAAATACATACTTACAGTCACGCAATCAAAATACGCATATTGGCACACGCATGCCTTATCTATAGATATACGTGTATAAATACCTATGCATACACACACACAAACACACATACATGCATATATATATATATATATATATATA
>NC_069005.1:2895517-2896736 GCF_001194135.2 Octopus bimaculoides | reverse complement strand
GTGTGTGTGTGTGTGTGTGTGTGTGTGTGTGTGTGTGTGTGTGTGTGTGTGCATGTATGTCTGTATGTATTTGAAAATGCATAGCTCGGTGTTTTGTTTAGAGAGTCGGATTTACAATCGTTGGTTTGTTACTTCGATTCGCAAACCCAGACGTGTGTTGTGTTACGAGCAAAACCCTTTATTTTACAATGTCTACAAATGTGTTGCGACGTCACTGGTGCATACCTGTAATGGCCACTGTCTTCCTCCTAGGTAACATAGGTGCTCTGGAGAAGATACTGGAATACGTGGGTGACCGCTGGTCTGGTACATGCTTCCTTGCTGGGTGAAATGTCATGGTCACACCTGACGGAAGTGCGGCCTTATAATTTCTATGTATATATGTATGTATACGCATATATAAAGATGAAAGGTGTCTGATTACTGACTGATCATCTTGCAGGTTTTCCTCCTTCCTAATCTTCGTACCTTTACAGCATCTAAAATTGCCAATATCCCTTATTTTATATTTATAAAATATCTCGTAAATTATGTTTCAGTATTTAAACACGCATGTGTATCTAAAACATCACTGTTTTATGTTACTCTGATTTGTGACACAGGAGATCTACCTTCATGGTTGTAAATATTAGGTAACATTTCTCTGCGTTGTGGTTAAATTAGTAAAACTTAACTTTTGCTTACATTCTATTCTTTCTTTTTCCCAGTCAACGTTAAGAATTGACGCCAAACTTTTACGTAGTATAGAGATAAAAAGGATATAGTTTCTAACTTAGAGCATGAGGTGATTTCAGTTTCGAAATCACACAAATGTAAAGAAGCCATGCCAACGTCATACAACGGAAAGTATTTAAATGTCTTTCAAAGAGCCACATCGTATTTATCTTACTATATGCCCCCAAGAAAATCGAATTTTACTGACACTTAAGATCATTGATATCTACTGTAAATGAATCAGAGGATTCAGAAAAAAATTTTCTGAGATCTCAAAAGGATTATTGTATATGTATATATAAAAGAGACCACTAAGTGAACAGCTAATGTGCTAGAAGAAGATCCATCTATCTATCTATCAGGAAGCAGGACTTAGGCGTAACTGCAACCGGATTTACTGACTGCGTGAGGCTGACAAACCATTGGTCTATAATTCGCACGGAAAACCTGTTCCTCCGTACTCTCGAAGCCACACCAAACGTAATAAAAACGTTATATATATATA
>NC_069005.1:2892091-2895267 GCF_001194135.2 Octopus bimaculoides | reverse complement strand
TATATATATATACAGAAAGAGAGAGAGAGAGATTTATACATATATATCAAGAAATATATGCTCTCTCTCTCTCCTCACACACACATATGCACACTCACACACACAAATGCACACACACACACATATCCTCTTTATAACGCAGGAGTTATGTTAGTTCACAACGGCCGCTATTCAACTAGTTCCACATAAATCACATACGGAATATTACTTTACTTATGATCATTAAATATTATTTTGATTTGCTTCCATCTTTTTCGATTTGTTCCAAATACCTCTAGATTATAATACGTCTCTCAACTCATATTTCATTTAGAAGAATTTTATATACATTAAAGATTTTTGCTTTATGACTTTTCGAATTTAAGACTTTCTTAATTCTTTAAGAAATTTATTTATAAATATTCTTGCTTAATGTCATCTCACAGACCAACAAATCATTTCTAATATGTTGGTAAGTTCTGGATACTTGTTAGAACTTCACACGAGGATTAAACACATTTCTTGATCGATAAGAACAGCTAAAATAAATCGATATAAATCTATAAAAGTAACAAAAATATAATAATAGTAATAATAATAATAATAATAATAATAATAATAATAATAATAATAATAATAATATTAATACTTATACTATGGCTACTAATCATAATAAAAATGAACAAACATAGTCAGACAGACAGATAGATAGATAGATAGATAGATAGATAGATAGATAGATAGATAGATAGATAGATAGATATTCTAAGAAATTGTCGGAGTAAAAGAAATTTGTGCAAACAGTCAATGTCGAAGTAAAAACAAAAGCTGTCTAGTTAGAAATGAACAATAGCGCAGGCGTCGATAAATAATGGGAGATAAATATGTCTGTTACTTGTCATTGCAAAACAAACATTTTCTCCACCGATAAGATCATTGCTGTAATTGCTAAACCATGAAGGAATTCAAAATATACCGACGTCAGGTCGCTCATGTTGTTGTTGTTGTTGTTGCTGCTGTCGTCGTCGTTGTTGTTGTTGTTGCTGTTTTGTAGTATTTGTTGTTCTCGGCTCTGATCGTGGTGTCTTATGATCAAATACTTTTCAAATATGAATTCCGAGAATTATACATACACACATATACAAACACACAAACACACACACACATATATATGTATATATATATATATATATATATATATATATATATATATATATATATATATATATATATGTATGTATGTATGTATGGATGGATGGATGGATGGATGGATGGATGGATGGATGGATGGATGAGTTGGCAGAAGGATGCGTATTGACATAGATAAACTCCAATTTGCCTCTGCAGATGCAAAATAGTAGATCGTGGTTTGCCACCTGGAAGATACTCTATCGTATCTTCAATGATATTGTATCGATATTATTATTGCTCTTGATACTGGAACACCTATTAATCCATCCTTTTCTCACTATGGTTGGTGGTAAAGTCAGATTTAAACTTGAACACACCACAATCCTAATTGAAGACATTTTCCGAAATGTTGCTGCAGGCTTCGTCAATACTTTCCGTCCAACTAAATACAATCAACGACAGTAATTTATATATTTACTCTAACACATATTGTGCAATAGACCAGATGATTTTTGCCTAATTTGTTTTCTCAATGCATAGGAACTTTTTAATAGCAAAATGTAGCATTTTACCGTTCGGTAATGAGCTGCAGTTTTGGTACTTACACCCTTGTTACACAGGTCTACAGGCCAGAAAATTTCTCCACCCGATATTTCATATCGGGTGGAGAAAATTTCTGGTTTTTAAATCTGAGTATGGATGTTGAAATTAGCCGCAGATAAAGAAATGGCGCTGAAAAAAAGTTTCGGGTCATTTTTTGATTCTTACTCTCTGTCCGTTGATGGAAGAGAAGAGGTCAGTGATGTCGGTGAGAAGATGGAGAGCGACGAGGGTGTAGATGATAGTCATCTTTTGTCATGATGTGGATGGTTGTGACGTTGATGGTGATGAGGAGGAAGAGAAGGAGAAGGAGGTGATAGGAGGAAGAAGAGGAGAAGGAAGGGGAAAGGAGATCGTGACAATATCGACCGTGGTGATGACAACGATGACGTTGGTGATGATTTTGGCAACGATGAAGATGAAGATGATGATGATCATGATGATGATCATGATGATGATCATGATCATGATGAGGATGTTGTTGATGATGATGATGATCATGATGAGGATATTGTTGATGATGATGATGATGATGATTTTGAAGACGACGACGACGACGATGATGATGATGTTGATGATGTTGATGATGATGACGATGATGTTGATGATGTTGATAATGATGTTATTGATCATGATAATGATTATGATGATAACGATGAGGAGTACGAGGAGGAGGAAGGAGAAGAAAAAAGGGGATAAGTTGGATATATGGAGTTCCATTTCGTTTATTGACAGATCCACTTTGAAGTATTCAAAGCAACATGAAATACTACACCCACCCACACACACACCCCTCTTATCCATCAGTTCGACACATCTATTCTCTCGCACAGCCTTCAACCCTTCTACCTCACAACCATTCTTGCGCATACTTACACAATCTTCGTTTTCAATCTTCGTGAGATACAACATTGTGTATATGCCGACATCGCTACAAACGAACCAACGCCATTGACAGTGTAGACGCCGCCGTTATCACTGCGCGCAACAGCGGTAACGCTTACATAGACATCACGTACATACAAGTTGACAAGCAACGTTCCCGAAACTGCAAAGAAAGGCCCCTGTATGCAACTACTGTTTACTTTGTTTGACGTGTATAATGGGTTGAAACCAACGTTGGGTGTTGAATGAATGAGAATGTGTCTATATCTACGTGTGTGTGTACGTGTGCGTAGTGAGAAAGGAATAAAGGGAGAGAGAAAGAGATAGGGAATTTATGATGAGTTGATAGTAAATGAAAGAGAAAAAGGAAAGTAATACTCAAAGATATAGAGATAAAATGGTGGCTTGAGGAATACATCCGAAGACGTGTACATATGTGCATTCATATATACATATACATAGGTAAAGACATACACATATATATGGGTGCGTACGCTTACATATGTGCATATATATATATATGCATATATATATATACATATATATATATATACATATATATATATGCATATATATATATA
>NC_069005.1:2890918-2891911 GCF_001194135.2 Octopus bimaculoides | reverse complement strand
TATATATATATATATGTACATATATATTTATATAAATATGTATGTATATACGTATGCAGGTCTCTATGTATAGATAGATATAGAGAGACAGAAAGAGTGAGAGAGTTACATACATACATATATACATACATAAGTACCTACGTACTTAGACAGACAGATATATATATATAGATAGATAGATAGATAGATAGATAGATAGATAGATAGATAGATAGATAGATAGATAGATAGATAGATAGATAGAAAGCTATGTAGATTGTTATCGAAACAGCAACGATCGATTCTCTTGACATATACGCAAAGTTAATTATGTTGATTGTACCCTTTGAAAAGACGGCATTAAAAGTGTCCCAACACCAACCCGTCATCTCTACATAACCCCCCGCTCTCTACCGAAACTGTTATAGTGATGTAGTCAGCTAACAAACTCCTTCTGTTTGCGCTTCTGTTGCAATATGTCTGATCTTTAGCGCCGGTTTTCGCTTTAGATCTTACAATAGATCACACTAGCTGCTCTGTTGACTACTGACATATATTGTGTGTATTAGCGCATGTACTTGAGTCTCTAGGCATGTATGTATCTCCAGCTATTGTATGTGTGTTTGTCTCGTTCCCTCTTCTTTCTTTCTTACTTTCTCGCTCAATCTCGCTCTGTCATTCTCTCTGTACTTATGTATGTGAAATTGTATACATATAAAATTACGTATAAATGCTCGTGTGTGTGCATGTGTACACATATATATATTTATATATATACACACAAACACACACACACACGCACTTACATATATGTATATATACATATACATATATATGCATATATATATCCATATATATGTATGTAAACATTTATATATATATATATATATATATATATATATACATACATTACTATATGTATATATATATACATAATAAGCCACTCTCTCTTTTTCTCTCTCCCGCCCTCTCTCTCTCTCTCTCCTTCGCCCCTTCTCTCTCTGTATATATATA
>NC_069005.1:2885938-2890908 GCF_001194135.2 Octopus bimaculoides | reverse complement strand
CACACACACGCACTTACATATATGTATATATACATATACATATATATGCATATATATATCCATATATATGTATGTAAACATTTATATATATATATATATATATATATATATATACATATATATTTTTTTCTTATATGTATGTAAGTATGTATATATAGAAATATTTACAGGGACATATAGATGCACTCATATATACCGGTGTGTAGTGAGGGACTGTATGTGTGCGTGTTTGTGTGTGTGTGTATGTATACATATACGCATATGCGTGTGGCGTGCGTGTGCGAATCTGTGTTTACACCCACCACATTCAGTAGCAAACCACCTCAGACTTAAACATCGCTGATACCTAATTAATTAGAACCAAGAAATCGAAACGCGTTCCGAGGAGTAATAATAGAATAAAGATGTGATTCTGCCTGACATTGTTGTCAAATGATATGAACCAAATTGTGAAACCTAACCAATCCTATCTACTGTCAGGCTCTTCTATTTTTCCCTTCTTCTCTCTCTCTCTCTCTCTCTCTCTCTCTCTCTCTCTCTCTCTCTCTCTTACACTCTATCTTTCCCTCTCTTTCTCTCTCTCCATCTCCTTCAATCTCTCTTATTCACTCAGTTTTCAATTATAGTTGTGGCAGACGTTTTTGTTTGATTGATAACGATAAATACAGTCCTAACAAAAGCTGTTGAAACGCTCGAGTTGTTTTATAAGTATTTACCTCTGTTTATTTACTCTCCTCTCTCTCTCTCTCTTTCTCTCTCTCTCTCTCTCTTTCTCTCTCTCTCTCTCTCTCTCTTGTTTCTTGTTTCTCCTCTTGTCCCTGTAGTGAATGCATGTGTTTGTTTTTTATCGGGGAGGGAGGGCATTCCTCTCAGTCTCTCCCTTTTTCTACCCCCGATTCTTCTTCCTACCTTTATTATTATTATTATTATTATTATTATTATTATTATTATTATTCGTTTTACTTTAGTTTTAGATTCCTTGTCCTTTTGTCTTTTCGTTTTGTCATTGTTTCTTCAGAAAGTACTCAAGCATCAGACTGCAAACTCTGAAAACAGATAAAGTCATATTTATCAATTTCTTACGTTTCGCCAATGACGTCGTATGTTCCGCCGTGTTGTCTTTCTGTTTCTGACATCCTCTTCTGACATCCTCACTTGTTTAAACCGCTCTCAACGCTTAGACAATAATTGCCATGCAAATATCAACACAAAATGTGATTCTTTATTCTTCTTTGTTTTGGCTTTTAGTTTTTTAAGACGTCTAAAACAATGAAGTTGCTCAAGAGAATGCGCTGGCAGAACAGGAAAAGAGTCTTGATTGCAAAGCTAGGAACACAATCACATAAGCACATACGCATTCCAGCATCTTTCTTCCTTTCTTTCTTTCTTACTTTCCTTCCTGGTATATTGTGAATGGTCTGCCGTTCCACTACATCAGCTTCCACGAAAAACGTTAGGCTGCATCGCAGAAAATCCGCCTGTCGTCTGACTTTTGTTATTTCATTTTACTTGTTATCTTAGCGGCGTGACCGAGTGGCTTGGTCTCGAATTGAAAATATTTGGATTTATGTTCAAACCCTCAGCAAGCACGGAGAAATATGTGTGTATATATATACATATACATATGCGCGTGCGTATGTGTGTGTGAGTGTGTGTATGTATGTGTGTGTGCAGGCGTGCGTATGTGCGTGCATGCGTGTTTACGTGACCAGGTTAGCGTACCATGATTTCACTGCAAATGATCTGACCTACAGACTGCGTTTTTTTTAGAGTAGCATTTTCTCTTTGTGGCTCTTCGCCCTCTAAAATTATTTCACACACATTTAAGAAAAGATGAATAAATACGATATCATAATATGATGCATTCTGTATTTGCCGCTATATACAGAAAAGGTTCCAGGCATCTAATACGATCGTTTCACAAATGGCATAACGTGTGTATGAGTATATGATGAAGAACATTAAATTTGTTTTCTCCACAAATACGCTGAAGTAATTAAATTAATTAACGCCAGTATGTATACACTCAGCTATACACGCATACATTCACACTCATTATAGAGAAATCGAAATACGGTCTAAAATCGGCTTGCAAGATAGTCCGGTCAAATCCATTTTAACATTACTAACCATCCCAACGCTGAATGATAAGAGAAGAAAAATGGATATGATCCAATTTAAACAGAAATTAAGTTCTTTCTATGGTTGGACTGATTTTTAAATGAGCCATAATCATAGAAGATTGTCATGAGACGAAAAATAATTATCATCAACAAAAAATACTCTCTAAACACGACCTTGTGATGGATTATGTGTAGGGGAATGGGTCTGTTGGATCATGTTTGATTCAACCAGTGTTTAAACACCAGCATGACACAATGGCTTCTGTCATCTCTCAGATCACTCATCCAAAGTGTGTGATCGATTTTTTTCTGATTAAGCGTGTGGATCTATAATATTAATTAAAGATGGCATCGCAGCAAACGAAATGCCGTGAACGAAGACGAATTTTTTAATGTATTTAATGGGAAAAGATATCTTCTGAATTATGCTCTTAACAATTCAGATGATACAGTTTTTATGAAGTAAGGACAGCTACGAATACGAAAAGTTCCTATCAAAAAGTCAGAGTGTTAATTTACGTGCTATATTCATACTGTATAAAAAGTTATTTTGTTTCATTATTGACGTCGATTTGGAACGATATAAAACAAAGCGCTGTACAATAACATTTTCGAATTTAAGTTATGGGTAACAATCGTGGACATCCCTGTCGCAAGATGCAGATACTGGTACCGCAATTTCATTCTGAACACCCTGCACAGATGATTTGTTTATAATAATCAAATGTGTGTGCTGTGCGTTGGTTCACTCTGTGCATCAAGTCGACACTTTCGGTATAGTTGCACGGAATTTTACACGTCAAATGAAGTGATTGAAGTGCAATTGGCGATGACGTGCATTGCAGGAAAACGCAATGTTCCTCCCGGTTAGGTAATCAAAACCACGATCTTGCGATCGTGCGAGCAATACCATACCCACGTGACCAAGTACCTTTACTATGGATATCGATACTAGTTACTCAACTGTTTTTTTATTTATTTATTTCATGGTCAACATTATAAATACAACCTTTATAAGTTTACCGTTTCCACCAGTAAGTGATACCTCATTTTACGTTCGAAAATGTTTGAGATATTGATGGAACAACGGAAACAAAGACGGATGAATATTTCCAGGATGTAAGTTAATACTTTTTGCAACAAGGAATCGTTCAGGTTTTATTCATACACAGAACTCCAAATATTTCCTTAATCATTTTCCAGTAACATTTACCATTCTCTTGGAATCGGAATGTATGTGATTGAGGAAGAAGCAAGACCGGATATTAACCCTTTCATGCGAAATTAAATTTCATGCTTATTCCATTAATGATCTTAAATGTCTTCAGAATAAAAAGTAAAATTGGTATTTTCTGCATGTCACGTTACCTCAGAAAACTTGACATTTCTCAACGAAAAAAATCATTTTATAATGACATTCTTCAGCAAATGGTAATAGAATTTTCCGTGGATATATCTAATTTCCGCAATAAAAGGGTTAAAAGACATTCAAACGAAAACCTTTTGCTGAAAATTACAGCGAGTGTCTATAAAATAATAGCAGCACTCCGTGAAGTTAACGTGCAAGTGGCTGGGCACTCCACAGACACGTAATTCCCGGGGAGATCAACGTGACACAGAATGTCACAAAGCTGGCCATTCGAAATACAGGTACTTCTCATTTTTGCCAGATGAGTGGACTAGAGCAACATTAAATACATTGTCTTGCTCAGGGACTCATCATGTCGCCGGGAATTGAACGCACGACCTTAAGATCGCAAGCCGAACATCCTAACCACTAAGCCACAGGCGTTCACATAAAATCATAACGCAAGCATGATATTGGTTACTTCTTCTCTCATACGATACAAAAACAAAAATACTTATTGGAGCCTTTGTAAATACCGCAAGTGCTCCCTGACGTGAGGAACAGAAAATGCATGTCAAAAGTGACCTCAACAATAAAGTGTGAAAGGGGTTTTACATTCTTACTTTCAGGAACTTTCAAATATTTACACGCTAATGTATCGCATCCGTTTTATAAAATGCGCTAATTAGTTCATCAAAACTGTATAAATTTCTGATTTTGTTTAGCATTAATATTTTTCAAACGTCTAAATACATTGGAAAATATTTCAACTTCCTCCAACATTTACGTACCTATGTTTTATAACTCAGTAATTTATACCACCGTATATTTTTGTCACCAATACAAAACAATACTATTGTTCGACGGAATGTAATGTAGTGTGAAAATAAAAGGAGATTATTATGATGAATATTATTATTATTATTATTATTATTATTATTATTATTATTATTATTATTATTATTATTATTATTATTATTATTATTATGCATATCATCGTTTTATTAATATTATAGTGATAAATCAAAATACTTCCATATTGGAATTATAAATATTTCATAATGATTATTACCATCAAAATAGATTACACTAATAAACCAGAATACTAATTAACAGTGAATAAAATTTACCAATAAACTCTTTGACTGTTAATGAAGCCTAAACTCCCAAGCTGTCACGATATAGAACTCGTAACTCAAGATATTCGGAAAACACTACGTAGAATTCAAATGGGGAAAACACACACACACTGTCATAAACACGCGCACACATATATGTATATGTATGTGTGTGTGTGTGTGTGTGTGTGTGTGTGTGTGTATGTATGTATGTATATATATATATATACATGTGTGTGTGTGTGTGTGTGTGTGTTTGTATACATGTATATATATATATACACACATATATACATATATATGAATATATACATACGTATGCGGACAAGTGATATGTATGAGTAAACAAACTTGTATACGAATAAAAGTATGTATATATAT
>NC_069005.1:2884462-2885769 GCF_001194135.2 Octopus bimaculoides | reverse complement strand
TATATATATATGTATGTATATCTAGATATTTATACTTATATATACATGTATATGTACATGTATGTACATGTGTCAGTGTCGTTAGCTTGTGCGTGTGTGTAAGAGTTCATATATATATATATATATAAATATGCATAGAAACAATTAACTACATATGAATATGTTATTCTCCACTCCAAATCTCTCCGATTCTTTCTTCCTCTCCTTGTCCGTATTTCTGTTTACATATGTGTCTATGTATATGTTTCTTGTCAATATATGCGGGCGGGTGTGTTTCTGCCTTCGTGTGTGCTAGTGTGTGTTCGCACGCGCACCCGAGTGTATTTGCCCATGAACGCTACAGGAAATTTTCTGAAAGTGTGAATAAGTTAAAAAAAGAAAAATGAAAATGAACGGAAGTTTGAATAAACAATTTGATATTTCAAATAATATATCAAAACGGACATTAGATTGTTAACTACTGTGAATATATGAGCTTGGAAATGATAATGAAATGTTTTATTTATTAAGCTTGGGATGTGTGATTAATGGCCGAAATAAGTTTTAATGCTTATAATATCTGTAAGCATACGTTTGTATACACAGATAATTCGATAAGTACATCCATATTTACATACGTCATATATGTGATATATGTGTGTATGCATGCATGTAAAAATGTATGTACGTATGTATGTAATGTATGCTTGTAACTATGAGTGGTATGTTCATGCATGTAGTATGTATATATGCATATATGTAGATATGTATGTACATATGTATGTTTTTTCTATGAGTTTTTTTAGCATTTCTTAACAAAGTTCAAATCGGTCGCTAAAAATATGCAAGATATTTTTTTTGAGATAAGATAGTTTCCGGTGTTTGTAAAAATGTAGTTGAGTTGGTTTGTGTTCGAGCGGTCAGTGAACGCACCCAAGTATGTCCATTTATTTACCTACAGAGTCTCAGATGTAATATCTCTGGAATGTCACACAAATCTTCACAGTGCCACTGATAAATACGATTTGGAGCATCCGCCTCAATTCCTTTTGCACTCTCATCGTATAATATAGAATCTCTAGGTTCTTCTATAAATTTGAAGTCTTTTGTTATTCTTTTATACACCTTTAGTCACTTTATTGCAGCCATGCTGGAGCACCGCTTTTAGTCGAACAAATCGACCCCATGACGTATTCTCTGTAAGCCTAGTACTTATTGTTTTGGTCTCTTTAGCTGAACCGCTAAGTTACAGGACGTAAACACAGCAACATCGATTGTCAAGCGATGGTAGGGAGACAAATACACACGCAAATATATATATATATATA
>NC_069005.1:2879072-2884227 GCF_001194135.2 Octopus bimaculoides | reverse complement strand
ATATATATATATATATATATATATACGACGGGCGTCTTTCAGTTTCCATCTACCAAATCCTCTCACAAGACTTTAGTCGGCCCGAGGCTATAGTGGAAGAGTCTTGCCCAATGTGCCGCGCGGTGGAAGAGCATGTTTGTATGATTTATCTTCTTATGTAAAAAGGTTAATGACATTTCAATTCCCGATAGATCATTCCATTATTTTAGTTATAGACCACAAACTACTACACATATAATAGTATAAGCTACCACATATGCACTATCGCATAAAATGATCCTTGCATCACAAATTTAATTTTAAGACACGAAGTCAAGGTAGTACACAACGTGAATTTTATAAAGAGGCATGCCTGAAATTACATCGGTGATATGTTCCAAGAGAAGCGACTTAACTCGAAAAACGAACACGAGAAACATATTACTGCATTTATTACCGTATGTCTGTTTAATATAAATATTTTATGATATTTTATATGTATTTTCATTTTCCTCTTCGGATTTAAATGGATCTTTAAAATGTTTTATGCAGTTAAATTTGTCCATTCGGACTCACGTAAAGTCGGGTAAATCGAACGACGTGAATCGAAAAGACGTAATTTGAGGTACGCCCGACATCAGCATATGTTTTATTGAAATTAAAAGAGTTGGCCTAAGCGATTATATGCAGTGTCGGCGAGGAAAGCGTAATTCTGGCTATTGATTAAAAATTAAACGAGGGAGGATGTAGAAAAGCAATAACAGCATTTCGTTTAAGTATATAAAATATGGTTTTACAATGTCTTTCTAGTCTCAGCCGGTTCTCACCAACTGACAATTGATCTAACAACTATAAACTTCACGATACATCATTTCGGACACTTTTGTCTGACGCTTTAAGTGAGCATTAATTAGATGTTAGCCTATGCATGTTGTAAATTTTCTGTCCCACTAGTTTTAGCCATTCACCTGGAAAATCCTGATCGCCTTTTGAGATATCAGTACCATCGTAGTAAACAATAACATCACTAGATGTTACTGATCTGTTTATTGATCAGCTTTTTTTTACTTATTTTTGATTTAATGCGTAAGTTAATGTATATTTTACTAAATCAATAAAAGCCATTTGCATATACCACAGTTGAATGATGTCCATAAATAGCGGACGAGATAAACTGATGATTTATTGAAATTATCTCTGCTTGGAGAGAAGGTAAAATAATCGCTTGGTGGCAGTTGGGAGACATTCCAAATGAGAAGGCGAGATAAGGGGAGATAATCTCAGTAATGAGAAAATTTCTGGAATTGATATGTCATTAACTTTTTAACATACTAACCCGCCAAAGACCACCCCTGGTACAGATAAACAGATTTATATGCGTTTGTATTAAAATTTGCCATTGAAGTCTCATGTAAATTAAAATGGTCAACTTGTATATGTGAATATATATATATATATATATATATATATATATATATATATATACAGATATTAGATGGTCAACTTGTATATATATATTTATATATATATATATTTATATATATATATATATATATATAATATACACACATACATACATATATATATACGAATATATATATTATATATGCATTTATAAATATATATATATATATATGTGTGTGTGTGTGTGTGTGTGTGTGTGTGTATATATATATCTAAGGGTGTGTATGTGCGTGTGTGTGTGTGTGTGTATGCGTTCGTGTGTTTGTGTGCGCGCGTGTAAAAACCGCTAAGCATTTCGCCCGGCAGGCTAACGTTTCTACCAACTCGCCGTCTTCTTACATTATAAGTATTTGTCAAAGAGATGGTCTTTCTGAAATTATGTTCATTATCCTTATCATTCCTGCTGCAAAAATCAGATGGCTACATGGTATGTTCTGCGACTTTTGTGTATGATATATGTATATGGATATATATATATATAATATACATATAGGTAATTATTATTCAATATACATAGGATTTAAATGCGAGCTACTCTAAGTTTTATGTCTTTCATAATATGATGATCAGACAGGCTTGTAAACGTACCTAGTATTACTGAGCAGTCTTTTACGCTAAATATACACATGTACGAATATATATATATATATATATATATATATATATATATATATATATATATATATATATTTATATATATATATATGCACAAGAAAATTGGTAGGCCAAAACCAAAACAATGTGATTAATTGTTTCTTTACAAGCATCACTAAATTCTACATTTGCTTGTGATATTTTTCTTCGTGATACGCGTTTAATAATTTTCTTGTTGTGAAATCTCGTGCTGCATAAAACAAGAAGATTCATAATCAGATTTGAGTCATGGACATCTAAACCAGAGCTGAAGATTGATTTTTCTTTTCTCCTTTTTTGCTTTGATAACGAGTTAGGTTTTTTTTTTGTTGTTTTTTTTTTACTGTATTATTCTCCGCCATTAATCTTTTAGAGGCTTTTCTTGTCAAAAACTTAGGCTGACATATCAGTTTTGACTTTTTTTTCCTTCTGTATTTTAATAAATTTGATATATTTTCCTCCGCAAAGTTCTCTGTAGCATCATCTTTTATTTGTAGTTTGTTAGTATCTTTAAATACAAAGTAATAACGTGTCTCATTTGTTTTCTGACTTTTTATCAAATAGACATACAACGGCTTTCTACTCTCATACACTACCGGCATTTCTATGTTTAGTGTAAATATAATCTGTATATTTACTCCTCAGCTATCTTTTATTACGTAATTGAGTAATTAGGTACGACCATACTAGGGCACACTCATGTACAGTATAGAAAAAGAATCGTCTCCTGTAATTATTTCAAAGTTTAGTATTTATTATATCGAGAACTTCTGTTGATCCACTATGTTACGACGTAAAGAAAACAACCTCGGTTGCTTACCACCTGTGATAGTAAACAAATACGAAATTCACACACCCACATATACATACATGTATATATATATATATATATATATATATATGCACACACACATATGCGACTGCTTCCACTCAGTTTCCTTCTCCCAGATTCATTCACTCAGAATTCACAGGTCGTAACGGAACAGTACTGTTATAATAGAAGATACGTTCCAGTGTTGCCCCGGAGTGGGACTGAAGCCGATGCCATCTCACTGGAAAGCAAGCTTCCTAACCTCACAGCCCTCACTGCTGCCATTTTATGCTCAACTGCATTACCTTCGAAACATCTCGTCTTGTATTGCTTTCAGAATTGTTTTCTAACTAACCGTTCAAACATTGTTTATACAAGTTTGTATTAACGAGCATTACCTTATCTTTAGGCATTAAACTATTTTATAGGCATGTAAATATGTGAGGGCTTGTGGCCTGGTTTATAAAGTGTTGCGCTTACGTTCTAGTGTTCATTTGCTCAATCCCCGGACAGGGGGCAACTTATGCTTTTGAGCAAACAGTTCGTTTCTATTTGCTCCAGTTCGCTCGGCTGTAAATAGGTAACATGTAACGAACTAGCCTTCAGATTGTGCAGATGGCTGTTGGCCTCTTCGTCTAGCCAGCGGCGTGGATCATTCCAAAGCTAAAACATTGCAAAGCGCATTGTGGTCAGTGATGTATAGCAACATTTGATAGGCCGGTCACTCACTTTATCATGAATTATGTTTTCAATGTTCATTGAAAACACTTATGAATTTCATTCCTAAAACTGTCTTTCATTTCCTGATATTCCACAGTGTTTCATATTAATTAATTCTTAATTACATGTCAGCGTTCAACCTAATTCTTTTATCTTTGTTTCTTTATCTCAAAAGAGAATTTCATTTTATTTTAATTAAATTTTCGCATTTGAATATTGCCCCAAAGCATTTTATTTTTTATCTGAATAGAATTTTGTATCAATTCCCATCCTGAAGCCGTATACTTTCTGCAGCAGTGTTTTCAGTGTTTTTATCTTTTGAACTATGCTACATAATTTAATCTATATCAAAAATCATTAAAAAAAAACAAACAAAAAACAAACCATAAAATCCTTTTATTGTCATCTATTTATAACCAAGTGAAATGCGTTTTGCACTGTTTGTTTTGTTAGCTGGGTCTGATCGCAATCAAGTTGAAGGCGCTGTACCCTTGTCGTTTTAGGTTTTTAATCCCTATTTACTCACAGTGAATAGAGTCAGAAGCATATTAACGTAATGGTGTTATTATATTGTTATTGTCCACTGGTGTTATTAATATATTTGCAAAGGCGGCGAGCTGGCGCAATCGTTAGCTCGCCGAGCGAAATGCTTTGCGGTATTTCGTCTGCCGCTATGTTCTGAGATCAAATTCTGCCGAGGTCATCTTTGCCTTTCATTCATTCGGGGTTGATAAATTAAGTACCAGTTGCGTACTGGGATCGATCTAATCGCCTGACACCCTCCCCCAAAATTTCAGGCCTTGTGCCTTGATTGGAAAAGATTAATATGTTTGTGAAGGCGGCGAGCAGGCAGGATCGTTAGCACGCCGAGCGGTATTTCGTCTGTCCTTACGTTCTGAGTTCAAATTCCGCCGAGGTCGACTTTGCTGTTCGACTTTTCGGTGTCGAATAAATAAGCACCAGTTTCACAATGGGGTCGATGTAACTGGCTCAGTCCCATCTCCCAAGCTGCACTTGTGATAAAAATTTGGAATCGTTATTAATATGTGTCAGTTCTAAGCCTCCAATTTAGTTTACTGTCGTGTACGACAGGCGATTGTTGTTGTTTGGATTGTTTTAGGGGTAAATGCGAGGGGTTTAGTGTTTAGGGTAAAGTCATAAGGTCATAATTTCGATTTCTTGCGACGCGGTGTGACCTTGAGCTGGACACTTTAATTCACATTGCTCCAGTTCACTATAGGGGTGGGGGACTGAGTTATACCTGTAACTCAAGGGGCCACGAAATTCATCTTCTGCGTTACGCCCAATTTCCCTTACAACTACGTGAAGGTAATGCATGTCTGTGGTGTATTCAGCCACTTGCATGTTAATTTCACGAGCAGATTGATCCGTTGATAGGATCAACGGAACCGACAGAATACCAGTTATTACTATCGGTGATTGTTTTACAGCTCGTTCGCATTATTTGCGTCATAGAATGTTGTTGTTGCTGTTGGTGTTGGTGGTCGTGTTTGTGGTAGTAGTGGTGGTGGTGGTGGTATTGATCAT
>NC_069005.1:2876223-2878746 GCF_001194135.2 Octopus bimaculoides | reverse complement strand
GAGGCGGCGGCGGAGGCGGCGGCGGAGGCGGCGGCGGTGGTGATAATGCTAATAATGGTGGTGCGACGGTGGTGCTGATTCTGATGTAAATGTTTGTGGTGGTGTGGTGTGGTGCCGGAGGTGGATTTAACCTTGGTGGAATCAGGAAGTAAAGCTGGCAAAATGCCGCTAATCATTTTAAGCGACATTGGTTACGATTTTCCCAGCTCGCAACCTAGAAGCCTGAAATCTTAGGAGAGGGGACTCGTCAATTATATTGACCCCAATACTCGACTGGTACTTATTTGATCGGCCCCGAAAGGATGACCTCGGCAAGATTTTGAACTTAGAACGTAAACGTTGATAAAATGTCGCAAAACATTCTGCTCGGCGTGCTAACAATTTTGACAGCTTTTGCCGCCCTTCAGTCATTGAAATAATCCTTTCTACTAAAGGTACAAGGCTTGAAATTTGGTGGGAGGGTACAAGCTGATTTCATCGACCCCCAGTACGCAACTAGTACTTAATTTATCGACCCCGAAAGGCTGAAAGCCAAAGCCGACCTGGGCGGAAATTGAACTCAGAACCTAGCGAAGGGCGAAATACCGGTAAGCATTTCGTCCAGATTTTGCCAGCTCGACTCATTAATCATTGAAATAACCCTTTCTAAGGAAGGCACAAGACCTTCCTAATCATTGAAATATTTACGTGGCTTTTACTCTGCCCTTCATGACAAATATATATATAAAAAATAAAAGAGCCAGTTGTTCTTGACATCTTGGTAGGGGTCATCGTTTAGCTTACATTTTGTTTTCTGTCTGAAATATCTTCGCAACCTGTGAGGCAGCGGTGCGTTAAATAAGCTTACGTTTACAAATCAAGTATTACAGAATAACATGGAAGTCTTGAAGTTTGTATTTACATGATAGCAAGGTTTCCTTTTTGTTATTTAAATTTTTCCCACATTAAATCTAAGCTATAATATTTTACGTTTGTTCATAGTTGACGTGGAGGCGAATGGCTTAGTATTTACGGTGTCGGTCTCATGATCGTGGTTTCGATTCCTGAACTGGGTGAAGTGTTGAGTCCTTGATCAAAACATCATTCCACTCTGTAGTCCACATTGAGTAACCCTGCGACCATCCAACCGTCCAAGTTCGCAACGAATTTTTTTTTTCTTAATTAGCTACACTAATTAGATTGATTGATTTATCTTTTATCCTTTATCCTATCCGAAGTTGACAGTTCTCGTAACTTGGAGTACGATGAAATACCTACCCGACTCTATAAAAATAAGTGCTTGGCGGACATGATAAAACTAAACGCTTCATTGCAGTGCACTAGGCATTGCCGCTGATCGAAGAGTGAAACGGTAAAAGAATTTCAAAAACTTCCAGATTTCTAAAGTAATTCTTATAACAGGATTTCGAAAAGTCAAGTGAAAAACTTATGTTGTAAGCTCAGATTCTCCCATATTAAACAAGGCCGAAATTTACCTAAAATGTTGCCAAGCTTCCCCACCCCATCAGCACACACAGAGATGAACCACCAAGCACACTCAGTATTGAAAATCTTGTTCTTTCTTGTATGACAAACCAGAACTCCCCCACCACCACCAACGAATGGTAAAACAAATAAATAAATCGAAATGTAAAAAGAAAACAACACTATAATTTAACCATTTTAGAGCGGAAAGCACATATAACGTGTTAAATTTCTTTGATTACAGAAACTTGTTTTATAGATCATTGCCTATTTTGTTGAGAAATGTTGTTTTAGAAATCTGTGTTCCGTTGAGATGTCAAATTTACTAAAGCAACGTGACTTGTAAAAAATGTCAATTCTGCTTCATTTTGTTTGTTTATTTCACTCTTTCTTGGCTAGATATTTACTAGTATTACCAAGATAAACGTGGCATTTGATAACCCAGTTAAATGATTCCTTAGAACTGTTTTCCTGAGGTGTCAAGGATGCATGTGTCACATGGGAAGAAAATTGTATTTGGCATTTCGTTATTCCGGCCTCCTATGCATGACATTCTTTCTCTGTGTTAAATTTGTATAAAGAGGTCAGAAATCAGCGCCCCATCTAATTTAGGCTTGACTTTTATGATACACACACATGGCTAACTGATGAATCGAGAATTCGTGAAAATTAATGTAGCAACATTGGCGAAAACTGAATGTGTACGTCATTATGAAAGCAGGCATGTATATATGTAAGCAATTACGAATGAATGTATTTCTGTATACACATGTATTTACAAATATGCATATCGATTTAAGATATAGACATGCATAGAGACATACATACACACACACAAACGCACTCACGTACACACACATATATATTCTTAAATATATATATAGGTGTGTGTGTGTGTATGTATGTATGTATGTATATATGAATGCATACAGAACATTCAGACATACATACATTCACATACACACACACACAGTTATATATATATATATATGCATTAGTTATGTGTACATGTCTCTCTCTGTTCTCTCTAAACGTATGTATATGTATATATATATATAT
>NC_069005.1:2874227-2875964 GCF_001194135.2 Octopus bimaculoides | reverse complement strand
TATATATATACACAATACACATATACATATATGCATGTGTGTGCATGTGTGTGCTTGTGTGTGACTGTGTTTCTGTGCGTGTATGTGTGAGTAATTGTTTACCTCTATTTTAGTGACTTTCTTGAATCGATTCGAAGCGCCCTCAGCTAAAATTGAACTTAATTCTTTCATAACTCGCAGCGAAATTTAACGAATGAAAAGAAAAATGCAATAAACCAGATTATTATTATCGTTAATATTGCCTATTTATTTATTTATATATTTATTTATCCTCAAGTTTTTGCTATTAGAATTGTTTTTTTTTCTCTCTTTTTCTTTTATAAAATTGGTGTTGTTGATATTGTTATTTCTTGTTGTAGTTTTTATTCCATATATTGTTTTTTTTAATATATTTTTTTTGTTAGTTTTGTCTTGGGTTTGGATGAAAATAAATAATTTTTGTATGGAATACGAAAAAAGAAAAAAAAATGGAAATGTATTTTATTAAGAAGCTGAGAATGATGAAGACGACGACGACGTCCAGGGCGATGGGGAGGGTGAGGGGGACGGTGCTGACGGCGTCGACACAGAAAATATGGAGGACGGCGGCGGCAGCGATGCTGAGGGCGAAGGTGATGAGGTCGAATATATAGATGATGACAAGGAAGATGGTGATGACGACAATAATGATGATGATGATGAGGAGGAGGAGGAGGATAATGTTGTCGATGATGAGCATGATGAGGAAGATTGTAAAGGACGTGGATGTTGATAATGGTAGTGATGGTGATGATGATGATGATGATGATGATGATGATGATGAAGGTGGTGATGGTGATTATGATCATGATCATGAAGATGAAGATCATGATGATGATGATGATGACGATCCACGGTTATCAACAGACGTAGTCTCAGCAGCCGCAGCAACACCCGCAGCTGTCGCTACAACAACAATGTTAGAAAAAGAGACTTTTAGGAATTCATTTATATTTTCCGTCGATAAAATAATTTCAAAATTAAACGAAATACGAATTTAGAAAGTAAACATTTTTAATTTGCTATTAATTATTGGTTATTGATACATTCTTACTTCGCTCTGTCGTTCTTTCTCATTCTCTGTCTGTATCTTTTCCCTACATTCTCCAAATGTCCTCTTTTGTCCCTATTTATAAATACATATTTATGTACGTATATAAACAGATCACACAGACACACACGCACACACATGTATATATACATATTATATATATATATGACATTAAAAGCATACGTACACCGCTATATGTAGAAAATAATTGGACCAAGAACGTAACAGGCGACGACACAAAATCCGGGCAGTTAGACTATACAAAACAGGACAGGAAAGAAAAAAATGCCGGGTCATTCGGAGGTTTCTACGGTCAGTCGAGTTCCAGATCGTCGTTGCAGTCTCGGCCGGTTACGCTCCAAACTGCTCCATTCTGGCTGGCCCCAAGAAAATCTAAGCTAAGAGCACTAGATTCTTTGCAAGAAAGCAGGTGAAGGTATACGAAAACAAGGACGGAAAAAAACGGAGAATTGGTAGACAATTATAAATACAAACAACAGGACATCAATCAACATTAGGTGTCTTTTTGACCAAGGACAAATTAAATTATGCTAGCGTGTGTGGAAGTGAAGACTTACGGCAGGAACAGGGGAGATGAAAGTCATGGGGAAAATATAAGAGATGCTACACGGATGGTATATATATATATATATATATATATATATATA
>NC_069005.1:2870012-2871729 GCF_001194135.2 Octopus bimaculoides | reverse complement strand
TATATATATATATATATACATATATATATATATGTATGTATGTATGTATTTGCATATATCTATAAGTGTATGTGTTTGTATAAGTACATATATATGTATTTCTGTTGTATATGTATATATATATATGTATGTGTATATATATATGTATATATATATATATATATGATGAATGTATGCATGTTTGTATATATGTATGTATGTATATGCATGGATATGCATGTATATATTTATATTGACGCACACATATACACCCCTGTATTGCTTCCTGGCTATGTCTATTTATTTTCTGTTGCAATATCGACAATTCATTCTTGCCTGAGACAATATCGCAAAAATCGCAGTTTTCATTGTTTTTGTTTGTCTTGATTATCTTTGCGTTATGAATTATTACTGTTGCTGTTGTGGTTGTTGTTGTTGTTTGTGTTAATGTTGGTGTTAAACAAGTACTGGTGTTAATGTTGTTGTTATCGTTGTTGTTGCTGTAGGAGTTTGTTGGTTTTGCAATATATCTTCTTACATAGTTCATAAATTATCAACAATCACAATGAATGTCTTGCATTACATTTCTATCTTCAGTGATCCTTGAACGGTGTGTGTATACACATCATCCGATGAAAAATATCTTCCGCTTTGATAGCGGACTACACAATTTGTGTTGAAAATAGGTAAACATTAATGATGAGAGAAAATATGATGCGGGAATATTAAAAACTTCCATCTGATAACCCGTTTCTCGCTTTGTTTGTCAATCACAAATTCCGCCTTTCATCTCATCTTTAGTTTTGTTGATCGTTGCTAATTCCCCAGGCAGCTGGAAACTTGTTATTTGCTGTTAGAAACAGCAATGAAATTCCCACAGCGCTAGAGTCGTTTGAACTCGTCGGAAATATCTGACGAATGCACGTCCTAGATTTATCTCTCTGGGGCTGGATGAGCGTCTTTAGTTAACCAAAGTGCCAGTGTACGTAAATCCACCAGTTAGAAATAAAAAACAAATGTCTTTTAAAAAGCAGAAGCCAGGACATTCGGATAATATAATCATTTCTACTATTTTACTTGTTTCAGTCATTCGACTGCGGCCATGCTGGAGCACCGCCTTTAGTCGAGCAAATCGACCCCAAAGCTTATTCTTTGTAAGCCTAGTATTTATTTTATCGGTATCTTTTGCCAAACCGCTCATTTACGGGGACGTAAACGCACCAGCATCGGTTGTCGAGCGATGCCGGGGGACAAACACAGACACACAAACATACAGACACATATACATATACATATACATATATATACATATAGGACGGTCTTCTTCCAGCTTCCGTCTACCAAATCCACTCACAAGTCTTTTTTGTTTTGTCTACGGGGGTTAGACTGCCTCGAAATCGTTGGTTAGTGTAACGCTTTGTGGCGATCATAGTTATGAGCAGTAATCCAGGCGACTGAGAACAACTGTTCTCTATCAGAATAGCTGGGTTTATTATCTGCAATAAAGAATGCTGCTTGTTTATCTGCTTGTGGAATATTATTTCAGATTTGTTAGAGCAATATCAATGTCTGAACAGAAATAACTGACGACTAATACGCTGTATAATAAAACAACATAGAAATAGAATAAAATATATATATGAATATAAATAAAACACTTTGATACACAACAATACCACACACACAAACACACCTACGCACACATATGTACATATGATGTACATATATATATATATAT
>NC_069005.1:2868340-2869671 GCF_001194135.2 Octopus bimaculoides | reverse complement strand
TATATATATATATATGCGTGTGTGTGTATATATATACTTGTATGTATATTTATATACATACATATGTATATATATGTATATAAATATATATATATATAAGTATATATGCATATATATACTTAAACACACACACGCATACATATTTGTGTGTTTGTGTGCATGTTTGTGCATGCGCATGCGTGTGAGCGTGTGTGCGTATTTGTGTGAGCATATCTTTATAAATAAGACGAAAGTCAACTAACAGATACAACGACAAAGAAACACAGTGGCATAGAAATACTGAGCGAAGATTCACAAACAAAGCAGACATTTATAGTTCAGAAAACATCAGAATTACGCGTAATCCTTTTATGATTGATGGGAGTCCAAAATTGGAAACTCTACTGCAAGCTATTGGTGTATATATCCTCGCATTCTGGAGCGATTTGTAAAGATCTACGATTTGATATATCTAGGCACGAACAACACATACGCAATGATGTAAAATCATAGATAAATATATGCGCATCCAGAGAGTGCAGTAACATCGATGCAAGGACGGTAACACGTTTATGTTCGTATATACGCATGTATGTATACGATAACGGATGGAAATGTTTATAGGCTTATATGATTTCGAACATACACATGTATACATACATATATGGATATATACGTACAAAACTTCAAATGAGTGTGTATCTGTGTGTGTGTGTGTAATACATATGCAGACATTCACACTCACATAAACTATCTCTATCTCTCTATCTTTCTCTCTCTCTCTCTCTCTCACACACACACACAAACACACACACACATGTATGCAGTGCATTTTATAAATGAACTCCTGCTTCAAATATGTTCAGAGCTCCACCTGTATTATCATATTCTAGTCCAGTTTAATAATAGTGGTTAAGCACCTTATAGTCTTAGTAGTATTACTAGTCTTAGTAGTATTAAGAACTACAGAGCAAAATTAGGAAAAATTACGATGATCAGAAGTTAAAGTTCCTACGTGCGTTTCAACACCGTGGCTGCAGGGAAGTCTGCATTTCGACATTGGACGTTCATATGCTTAACAAGAATGAGTTAACAGGAAACACTATTATTGTATAGATCACCATAAAGATGCTGTTCGCGTCAAGGGAGACACTTTCATTTGATGAGATGGCTATATCAGCTGAAGAAAGAGTCTCTGCACCGGCGGATGGCCCTACCGTATTACATGATTTCAACATTTTCTGCGGACCATAAGATGCAGCCTGCGTTAATTATTATTCATTACAAACACTGCTAATTCCGCTAATTGCGAATATACATACATACATACATACATACATACATGTATATAT
>NC_069005.1:2859076-2864543 GCF_001194135.2 Octopus bimaculoides | reverse complement strand
TATATATATATATATATATATATATATGTATACACACATATATATATATAATACTTCTGTGTATGTGTGTCTGTGTCTGTGTGGTGTGCCTCTGTGTGTGTGTGTGTGTATGTGTTCTGTAGCGATTTGTAAAGGGAATCTTTAGTTCGTTACAGATTTGCATAGCTTAACATAGAACTATAATACAAAGACAGGCGATCATGCGCCGAAATACACGATCCCGAACGCTGAACACACGCTCATACACACACACACACACACACACACACACACACACACACACACATACACACATATATATATATATACGAATAGATACTGGAATACATAAATATATGTATGCACGTGTGTGTTTTATGCATGATCAATATAAAAGCAATCGATATTTAACTGATAGAGGTGTCTCGATACATTTCTGTAGAATATAAGATGTATCTTTAGAAGAAAAATGGTGGCAGCATTCCCAAAATTTGTGTTGAGATTTGTTTCATCTGACTTTGAATTTGAAGGAATCGAACACCAGTTATAAACTGAGGTCTTGTTTGTGTGTACAACGTATCAATATCACGTGAGCGTGGGTTATATGGTTGTATAATTGACAAGAATTCTTGACAATTTCAAAAGCGTAAAAAGCGGATATATCCACTCAAATTTGGATTACCGTAAGCTGCGGAGAACAGTTTTTTCCCTTCAGATTTGGTGGGTAAAAAACATTTCTTTATTCTGCGAGAAGTGGACAAATCCCAGTGAGACTTTTTTAGAAAAACACGATTTTGTGATTTTCTGAATTCTTTTCAGGTATATCGTCAAATATCATTAGACAGAGCAAGAATAAAATACTTTTAGTGATGGATATGAAAATCGTACCTACAGGAGATACTTAAAAATGTATTACAGACTCTGTAAAACATCCATTTTGTTTGAAACGACTGAAATAAACCATGTGATCGTGGAATGGTTTAAATGCTGCAATCACTGCGTTGTATAGGCCACGTTTCAGTTATCTTAAAGGTTTTCGCATTCCAAAAGCTATTACAGTAATCCCTCGACTATCGTAAGTGTTACCTTCCAAAACACCCTGCCATAGGTGATAATCCGTAAAGTAGAAAATGTACTTTACATTTTTTTTAATAATTTTTATAATTTGTATATATTTATTTTATTATAGATGCAAAATAACACCACCGAGGAATCGGGGTAAGCTTAAATAATAAACCGTGATAGGTGAACCGCGAAATGGCGAGGGATTACTGTACTTAGCATCATATAAAGACAGTGGCTGTTGTCTAGGATATATATACACACAGAGAAGCGATGTATATTAAGACATGGATGTGTGGGGGCGTATTTGTTCTTGGCAGATCGATAATTGTCGTGCTTCACAAGGATCGTCCAGGGAATAACTCTGATTCTCATCAGCAAACACAAACAAGAACAAGATCAAGGACTCTCATCAGGTGAAATAGAACTCATAATCTATACCCTGGTGGACTGGACAAATAAACTATTCTCCTTTGTGGAATATCAGAATATACCAATTTACATCTCCTACAACCCTCCATATTCAAATCAGCGTCCAAAACTGAAACAATACAAAAGACGAGAATGAAAAAAAAACATTCATACAAGAATAAAAAATTGCAAAAGCAAAATTGAAACAACAAAAAAAACCTGAAGAGAAAACAAACAAAATTAATAAAAAAATAGAAAAGACTGAATCATGAAACGCAATGGAACCACATAATTTTTGGCAAATTCGTAATTATAATGAATGTATATAGATCTTCTTAATTTTGGGTCGAAGTTTCTATTATTTTCCCCCCTATATTTATACGTTTTTATTCTTCTTTTTCTGTTCTTGTAGAAATTCTCTGAAGCACAATCGTTTGATATATTCATGTGAATCGATGATAAGGCGGAATATGTTACTGGACTCACTAGATCGAATAACCAATCAAAGGCCATCGAGAGGAACATATTCTCATGTATGTAGTATGTGTGGTAGATGTGTATGTATGCACATTTGCATATATGTATGCTGTATACATATACACATATATAAATATATATATATTTATATGTATATATATATATACATATATATATACATATTTATGTGTATGAACATATATGTATATATATATACACGTACATACATATATATGCGTACATACACACTCACACACACATATATATATACATACATATAGATATATGAATGCATAGATATATGTATATATATATATACATATACATATAAATATATGCATATATATATATACATATACACTTATATATGCATATATATATATATATATATATATATATATATATATATATATATATATAAATTTGTATGCACCTATATATGTGTATATGTGTGTATCCGTGTGTGTGCGTGTCCGTATGTGATTTTTTTTTTCATATTTTCCATTTTTTAGCATTTTGTTTTTGTTCAGTTCGTCCGATTTGTTAAAATGTTCAATAATAAACATATTCATTTTTTTTTACACCTTATTAGATTCATTGAATGTAATCGAACGGACGGATAATTCCTCACATTCGCATGAATTTCTTCTTATTTTTCAACGAAATGAAATGAAATGGGAAATAGATTTATGTGTTGTTTTGGGCTTTTTTTATTATTTTTTCCTGGTTTTCAATTTAATTCATTTATAACTTGTATATAAATATTTGTTTTCCGTATAATGGACATCAACATGTGTGCAAGATAAAGGATTTTTCCTCTGTGCTTGTATTCGTTCCTGACCTCGGCTTGAGAACCGGTGTTTCTTCAATTACATTCCCGTAATGCAGCGGTTAGTTAGTATAAAACCCCGCGTTAAAAAATAAATACCGGGGTCAGTTTGCTCGGATAAATTCTTGAAGGTGGTGCTAAAGCACGGCCGAAGTCGAATGATTGAAATATGTAAAAACAAATTATAAAGGAGAATTTGAGCGTTCACGTTGTTTATACTGCGTTATTTTCAGTAATAAATTCAGGCTCAATTATAATTATTTCAAATTTTTGCACCAAGGGCAGCTAGTGGATGAGCCGATTACAACGACCCCAGTGTACAACTGCTACTTACTTTATTGACGGAGCGGCATACGAAATACCGGTAATCATCTCATCCGGCGTGCTAACGATTCAGCCAGCTCGCTGCTTTTGTCTTTATTATTTTTTTGTTGCTCAATAATAATGTGTTGGTCATGGTAGGAGAGTCCTTAAATAGGATTAATAGAATAGAGTTGAGTAATGAATTCTTCGACTTGGACTTAATAACGCCAACAATAAAAACAAATACAGCAACAACTGCAAAACTTATAGCTATGCTAAGAACATGTTGTGAACTTGTTACCATATCGAAGATGTCTCCGCTGCATTTTGTCATAAAGAAAAATTCTGGCGTTAGATAACATTTAGTAAACACTCAAAGCGGGGCACCATATCGACGGGGCATCCAGTGGCCGCCGTACCCTGTAGCTGGTGCATCCTATAGCCGGGGCACGCTGTAGCCGGTGCGCCCTGTAGACGGGGCACCGGATCGATGTATACATGCATTCTGCACACCGGAAAGGTAGATAGATAGGTAGAGAGAGAGAGAGAGAGAGGCACAGAGAGAGAGAGAGAGAGAGAGAGAGAGACATACAGAGAGAGAGAGAGAGAGAGAGAGAGAGAGAGAAAGAAAGAGAAAGAGAAAGACAGATAGACAGACTGACAGGCAGACAGATATACTAACAGACAGACAGAAAGACAGAAACAGAGATAGAGAGACAGACACAGACACCTCGGCTGACTAGGAGCGACACGCAAAAAACAGTGACAGGTTGTGCTAAAGCAGAGGACCGGCCGTATAAAAGCGCTAAACAGTGATATATACGAAGATGAGCTTGTTACAATTTCAAATATGCTTCAAAAATATTTGAATCCGTAAGACAGTCGTTCACTGCATTTCGTCAACGACAAAAATACTCGCTGTAAACAAAATGCTAAACCCACACTAACCCACTCCGGATTTAACAATATTTTGCCTGATAAAAATAAAGCGATAACGTCGTTTAGGATAACGAGTTTTCCATTTTATCGATCTAATCACTCTGATTTCTGGTAAAATGTTAGTGAGTATTCCATCGATGAATGTGACACAGGTAGTGAGCCTGGATCCTTAAGAAGTATAGGTACAACAGCTCCATGAGACATTCCATCACACATTTTCCGTTTGTGCGATTTCTCACGTAATTATATTGTCGTCGCATAATTTAGTGAATATTTTCCTGCGCAATAATAATCCGCAAAATGAAATCGAAACTATAACCACAACGTTAACTGCTGGGCTATACCTGCATCTAACGTTTATCCGAATTTAGTTCATAGTAACGAATTGCATCAATAGAAAAAACAAGAGCAGATTACCGCTTGAAATAAATATATAAATGCGTCTCAGAGAAACAGCAGAGCCTTCCCACTGACTCTCTCTATCTGGCTCTCTCTCTCTCTCTCTCTCTCTCTCGCTCTCTCTCCTCTCTATCTCCCCCTCTTTTTCTCTTTATATATATATATATCGTTTTCTGTATCTCGTTCTTAATCTTTCTCTTTCTCTTTCTTAGTCTCTATATTACTACATATGTTGCCATTATTATTGTATTGAATGTCTTTAGAACAGGGCAGAATTTTCGTTTCTTCTATTTCTTTTTCATTTATTATTATTATTATTATCATTATTATTATTATTATTATTATTATTATTATTATTATTATTATTATTATTATTATTATTATTATTATTATTATTATTATTATTAATATTATTATTATTATTATTATTATTATTATTATCATTATTATTATTATTATCATCATTTTGTTTTGTTTTGTTTTGTTTTATCTTTTGTCTTGTTTTACCTCCTTGTTTGATAATGGGAACAGTGAAACACGTGGGTTGGCTGGCGGTTAAGAAGTAACAGAGGTACGGTTATGTCAGCTCATAAATGTCTACCGTATTGATCTTAAGAGACACTCCTGATAGATTAGGTATTATATAGCTCCCCGTTGGGCATCGTCATAAATCTGAAAGACTTGTCTTTGATAGAGATAACTTATAGACGTTTCGACTCTAAATTTGGAACGACTTGGTCGTATCGATCAGGATAATTGCTTGATTTAGACAGGGAAGGCGGTGAAACAGGTGGTGACGGACGAAGAGATTTAGTCTGTAGCGACGATAGTGGAGGTAGTGGTGGAGAAAGTGGTCCGGGGTGTGAGATATTGCTTTTAGCCAATGAGGAGGGGGTAGGAGTTGGGGCTGAAAGGAAAGAGAATGAGGTAGGAAAAACAAATATAAAGAAGTGTATTCTCAGGATATATATATATATATATATATGTGTGTGTGTGTGTGTGTGCGTGTGTGTGCGTGTGTAAATATATACGTATATATATTCGTATATATGTATATATATATATATA
>NC_069005.1:2855484-2858300 GCF_001194135.2 Octopus bimaculoides | reverse complement strand
TGTGTGTGTATGAGTGCGTACGTGTGTGTGTGTGCATATATGCTTTCATAGAAGAATACAAGTAAAAAGAAATATATATATATTTATAATGAGAGTGAGAAAGAGAGATAGAGTGAAAGAAAGTGACAGAGAAGAATACATACTGAAATGCACTAGCACTACACATATTCGTCAAGCATTTTTAACCCATCGCAATGAGTGTTATTTTGTAAATCTAAATCTCGACCTGAAGGGGTCGATTTAAAAGATTACCGGGTGATAGAGACGAAAATGAAATATAGAGAAATTAAATCAATCGCACACTATAAACTGGAGTCCGTCGCTTCCCCAATCCGACCTATAGAAGCTAAATTCGAAATAGCATGTTTAAATTTCTCGCCAGGGCCCCTTGCCGCTTCTATGTATCATTTAAAGTATATATTAATCCCCTGAGATTGCAGATACTATTTCTGAATCTCTTTGATTCTTTAGATGTGCTGGCCTCCTGATAATTAATCGATATTAATTAATATATGATTAATTACCAGATTTTATAATAATATTTTACCCATTACCCATGTTCTCATACTGAATATATACGACGCAGTAAATATTTTCTGCAGATATATTCCTGGAATTAGCGCGCCAAAACGAAGACTTTTGAATTTTACCATTAAGCTGTAATTAGCAGAACCATATGCACGCGCACCCATGGCGGTGAGCAACTCTGTATACGATTCTGATGATTGCGGTTACATTACAAATCAGGCTGAAGAGGAATAGACAAATGGTAAGAATTTGTTAAATCCGAAACCGGTTCCTGTTTAAGAATGCTTTTTTAGGTGATTTTAAATGTCTTGTCCGCTCACGTTTTGGTATGCTGCTATATTTCATGTTGAGAACAATTTAGGTCTTAATAGACAGAAGATGTGATCTATTTCTAGCGCATTAATTGTCCAAGTTAGTTGTCGACGTTATTTTTTTTTAAATGTACCTTAATCCCCTGAGATTGCAGATAATATTTTTGAATCTCTTTGATTCTTTAGATGTGATGGTCTCCTGATAATTAATCGATATTAATTAATATATGATTAATTACCAGATTTTATAATTATATATATATATATATATATATATGTGTGTGTGTGTGTGTGTGTGTGTGTCTGTGTGTGTATGTGTGTGTGTGTGATTTGTATGTGTGCGTGGGCGCGTGAATTGTTTTTTCACTTATGTGTGTGTGTGTGTGTGTGTGCTTTTGTTCACGTGTGTGTATGTGTTTGTTTTCTATCTTCGCTTGAAAACTTATGTATGTATGTTTAAGACCCTTGACCTAGCGGTTGGATAACATAGAAAGATATATTAAGCACCGTGCTTTATAAAATAAGTACCTAACTTTCTGCAGGCGGTTGAAAGTAGTATCCCAGCATGGCCGCATACTAACAACTGAAAGAAGCAAAAGACAAGAAATATAAATAAAAGCACTATTTGCTTATTCATCTCCTTCTATTCATTTCTTGCACCAGTTTATTTATATTTCTACATTTATTCTTATCTTACGAATATTATATTTTAGCTTTACAAAATAAAATTAATCTATTTTCTTCTATTTCTTCCATTTATTACATTCATTATAAATATTAATTGCCTTATATCTACTTATTAACTTATATAACTTTCTTTTATTTGCTCAACGAAATTTATAGAATAATAATTCGTATCTGATAGTGACATACTTCAGTCTAAATTTACTTATGTTAAAAATTATTAACATTTATATTAGCAATTCCATTACTTGCATTAATGGCCATTTTGGCTTGTTTACTTTTACGTCTAGCAATTATTGATGCTTTTATGTATTATAAATAGTAAATACTATTCTCTCTTTGCACGTCGTAGTATGTGATTTTATATCCATATATCTTTTACTTTTTATCTTTTATTCGTTTCAATAATTTCACTGCGGACTTGCTAGGTTACAGAACAACATCGTTTGTCAGACAATGGTGGGCGGCAAGCACAGGCAGAAGTATCCACCTGATGAAAACTTTTTTTTTCTTCTCCTTTTGCATGATGTAACACTCCTATTCATCAATAAAAGACATATTGGAAAGAGTTGGAGTGAACCACAAGCCATCTGTTGCTATTTGTCTACCCGTCACCTGATAACGAACCTGCAATTCGATTGGCGTTGCAATAGGTGCAGTAAGTTTACTCCTGTGTGACCTTGACGACTCGTGTATTTTGTCAACCAGTTTTGAATGTATGCATAACGGAAGTGCAAATCTGTTTTTACTTTAGTAAGTCCGTTTTTCTCCTTCTATATTAATTGTACACAATAACGATATCACCGACTTGACCTTGGTTTTTGTACGTATTTCTGCAATATTTCTAAAAGACATTGTCTTTAAACAATGTAATTCTTAAATCCATTACATGCACTCACATTAGTCTCTCGTTTCTTGTCTTTTCTGAGAGACCAGCGCCCTTCCTCATTTTGTTTTCAAATTACATCTACCATGTTGTAGATTTAAGCCTAAAGGACTCAACACACAGCATGATATACGAACTTATCGGTTCGTTGTTTCCATAGCAAAAAATTAAAGGAGCTGTTATTTAAGTATTGTACATATTAAATAATATTCCACATTCACTGGATGTAGTATATATTTTGCTACTCCTACCAACAACCGAACATATACATATACACACATATACATTTGTGTATGTGTGCATGTGGTTGCGTATGCATGTATATAAATATACGTATATCTATCTATCTATCTATCTATCATCTACCTATCTTTCTCTCTCTCTCTCTCTCTCTCTCTATATATATA
>NC_069005.1:2853552-2854220 GCF_001194135.2 Octopus bimaculoides | reverse complement strand
TGTGTGTGTGTGTGTGTGTGTGTGTGTGTGTGTGTGTGTGTGTGTTTGTGTGTGTGTGTCTGTGTGTGTTTGTTTGTGTTTGTGTGTGTATCGATGGCTCGATTAAAATAGAAGCCCGCGCTTACTTGTACTTTTATTTTATGGATGTGCACAATTGAAATCTATGATAAATGTTGGTAATATGAATTTTAACATCATTGTGAAGTTACATAAGTGTAATGTGAATATAATTACTTTCACAATATATCTTCCAACAGCGTTCGTTTGGATAATTTTCCTTGCTTCTATTCGGGTCTTTTGGTGAAATATTTTTTGGTTTTCATATATTTCGCTTCCTGTCGTTTGTTTTATTTCCACGTTATGTTCTCAACACGGTTTTTATGAATAATATTGTGTTTGTGTGTACGTGGCTATGTACGTATATGTATCTACGAAAATATGTATAAACTACGTATTTCTTTGCGTACATCCTCTGACACACGCACATACACACACAGAGGCTGACACGCACACAAATATACAGAAACGCACAGTCAATGTATATATGTAAGCATACACACAAATGTGTGTGTGTATGTATATATATATAAACGCACAGTCAATGTATATATGTAAGCATACACACAAATGTGTGTGTGTATGTATATATATATATATATATATGTATA
>NC_069005.1:2848040-2853361 GCF_001194135.2 Octopus bimaculoides | reverse complement strand
TATACAAACACATAGTTCTGGGCCTATATATGTGGCTTTATTGAATATATATATATATGTGTGTGTGTGTGTGTGTGTGTGTGTGTGTGTGTGTGTGTGTGTGTGTATGTATATTTATATGCATACATGATGTATGCCAGCATATACGTTTGAGAGTATGTAGGCATCCACGTATTTCTGTTAGTATGCACGTATGCATACATGTAAGCATGTCTGGCAGTATCTATGCATGTGTGTATGTCTATATCTGTTACGGATATTACTTGTGTGTCCACACGAAAATTTTTCCTCTATAAATCTAATGACATTTTAATGCATTTTAAAACCTAATAAATTCCAAAACACCATCAGATATAAAATATATTATATTCGTTTGTGATGGCAAAATAGTTGTTAACTTCTATGATTGATTTCCTATGGAGATTTATGTTGCCTTAACATCTATTTCTAACTGTCAGTAGCCCACACAATGTTGCTATATAAACGCCATTATATGTTCACATATGTGCGGAAATGAACGAGAAAATATAATAATACGCGAGCATAACGTTATCTGTATATTTTATTCGTGTCTCCTCTAAGAGGCTGCATTGTGATATAAAACTGGCTATTGAAGTACATCGTACCTTTGTTAATGTAATAATAATCCTGAGTGGGTAAACTATGTGTTTATGGAATTATTCAGTGCCACATCCTGTGAAAAGGTTCATAAGTTTATACTCAGGTTTTGATATTAATTTTTGATAATGTTATGCTATTTGTGTTGTCGCTATTGCTGTATGTATAATACTAAGGAAGGCGTTACAATATGGAAATACGATAAAAAAAGAATTGCGTGCTGTGTTTATCTGAGCACACATGAATGTGCGTTTAAGACGTTCGCTTTGCAAAGAGGTGGTTTATGGTATATTCTCATTATACTTATGTTGGGCAGTGAGCTGCTAGCATCGTTATTAGCCGAAGACTATGCTAGGACGAGTTTCTTCTGTCTGCTTACGTCCTGAGATGAAATTCCACGGAGGTCAACTTTGCCTCTCATCCTTTGGAGGACAATAACATAAGTACCAGTCAAGTCTTGGGGGTTAATGTAATCGACTTAACCCCCCCCCCCCTCTAATTTTCTAGTCTTGTGCCCACATTTGAAAACAAAGTATTATTTACGGGATTATTGTCATCGGCTTACGTTGTACTGCATAATAACACTCCTACTCTGATCGGGGAGAGAACTACTCTGAGAGCGGTTGCAGCCGCGACCAAACCATCGTTTATGTAAATACTTGTTATATCCATGACGTCATTGCCTGCTACATTTTTTGTTGTATGACAGTAGGATTTGAAATGTGATTGACATAGCTGCACTTTCTAGTAAATCAAACGACTGCATTGTGACTCCCTCGTTGGTTCCGAGTTCAGATAGTGTTTTGCATGCTTCGCTGCCCATAACAGTGATACTACAATCCTCTCGACGAAGATCGATATTCGCTTTTCAATCGAACCGAGTTTATATGATTCTATCATCACCTTATCATCATAGTCGATATGGTCGCCGTGTTCCTTGTCGTTCTGATCGTGATCTTCGTCATCATCGTTGTCATCATCATCATCATCATCATCATCATCATCATCATCATCATCATCATCATCATCATCATCATCATATTTACGATTATATTCGTCATCTACTCGTCATCGTCGTCGTCGTCGTCGTCGTCATTTTCGTTGGTGTCAACATCATCATAATCATCATGTTTATCATAATCATCGACACCACAACCGACTCTACAACAGTCATCAGTGAAGCAATCACCACACACCATCATCATTATCATCACCACGCCCGCCACTGCCATCAACACCACCACCTCCAACGCCACGACTGTCGACACTTCCGCCACCATCCTCAGCTCTCCCGTCCCCACCAACACCACCGACCCCTGACCCGATTCATTATCGTTATCTCCTTACAACGAACGTGTTTGAATTCCTGCCACGCATGATCAATGATCTTTGTGATTCATCGGTATCAATTTTCCAAATTTCCTTTTAACACAGCCATTGACGTATAGCAAAAGATAAGCCACCAATCGTGTCTGAAGTGTCAATTCATATCAAATGGAAAAAGCATAAAAGCCACAAAATCACGATCAAATATTCCCATCTCCAAGCAAACGAATGTTTGCCGTAGAATACTTGTTAGATATACCACGGTAAGTATATCAAGACAATTCCGTATATATGGATTCCTCTAGCTTACTTTATCAGGAAGAGTAAGGTCCTGTTGGGGTCTCATCTTATACGGACATATTCGTCTAGCTAATATCCAGTATTTATACATTAATACACATAATTTTATCGCGGATGATGTGAGGGTATACAAAACGCAACATGGAGAAAAGAAAAAGACTGACAGAAGCAACAACTCTCCGACTATGGGCACATGGGTCGAAATATGTGGTGAAGGGAACACTCGGTTACATCGACCTAGTATTTTAGTCTATCGAGGCGGAAATGATGAAGAATTCAGCGGAATTTGAACTCAGAATTGAAGGACTCATAAAGCATTTTGTTCCGCGTGTTAAAGACTCTACCAGCTAGACCCATTAACAAAAATAAACCCATACCATTTATATGATTGTCATTCCTTCATTTCCGACGTTCATAACCAGCGGGAATAATTGACCATTCTGATATGCATTAAGAGCAATTAATCAAATAGACAGATTGATTGGAGTGTTGTTAGGAGAAATAAGCATTTGGAGTGTGCCCTACGTCCGAAGATAAACAATAGAGAATGTGATAAATAAATATCATTCATGTGATTATCATAGCTGGAGTACAGAAATATTTTGAGTAAGAACAATATGGGGCCAGAAAAGAAGCCTATTTTTATTCAAATCTCTCAAAGCCGTATCCTTCGCTGCACGTGTTTGCTACTTATTAGCGCTACGATATAGATTGCTTATGGTGGATTTCTTTACTTTGCATGGCTACACACGCAGCTCAAGTACTACTGAGGGGACCTCTACGCAGAAGCTCAATGTAAACCATTAATACCATTTAAATCTACTTATATCTGCCGTTCATCGGATCTTAAGGATGTTAATAGGAAATGACACAGTGGCTTGTGAAAAACGGAAATAGTCATAAATCCGGCATTTGGATCAGCGGTTTATCAGTTTATATTGACCTGGAATTTAAAACACAGCAACATTTGGAACAACAAAAGAGAGACAGGAGCATTTAGAAAAGAAGATTTGACGAAACTACAAAAGAATCAATAAGTGCTACATAACCGCATGCAACCTTAAAACGGAATGCTGCATTCGTAGATTTGTTATTTATTACTTATCTTAATAAGTAGGCGTGAAGGCGCGTGGCTTAGTGGTTAGGGCATTCGGCTCACGATCATAAAGTCGTGTTTCGATTCCTGGCGACGCGTTGTGTCCTTGAGCAAGGCACTTTATTTCACGTTGCTCCAGTCCACTCAGCTGGAATAAAAAGAGTAGTACCTGTATTTCAAAGGGCTGTCTTGTCACGCTATGTGTCACGCTGAGTCTCCCTGATAACTAAATTAGGTGTACACGTGTCTGTAGATTGCTCATTCACTTGCACGTTAATTTCATGATCCGGTTGTTCTGTTGATCGTATCAGCTTTATTAAGTCTCATTTGCTGAACCGCTATGTTACTAAAATATATACAAACTACCACGGACAGAATGCCTGATAACCCAGGATGAAACAAAGTTTACATGAGAGGGATTTGAACTCAGAACGTAAAGGCATGTTGAAAGAATACTAAACACTTTCTCTCCGACTTTCTAAAGTTTTTATCAGATCGCTGCCAGTATGAACGTGTTTAACCGTCACTGGTGATTAGATGTACGATCGATTTCAGTAGGATTTGAACTCAGAACACAACGAACTAAAATTAATAACGGAAAAAAAATTTTAACGTTGTAATAATCCGGGATGCTCATTGGTTTTATATAAGTATTTTACTATCATCGGTTGAAAAAATGGTAATATTGACTACGCGAGGATTTGAACTATGAATGTAAAGTGCAGGGAGAAGTTGGGCAACGGATTTTGGCAACGATTCTGACAGTTATCTGTGATCATGGCAGTGATGTCATGCCATCATGGTACAGACCACACGATCGGATGCTGCTCTACATTGCTGGTCTTAAAAGGCCACGCATAGTTTCAGTTTCTGAATGATACCACTTCGCTAGCTAGGTGAGCAGGCCAACATTCGTAATGATCAGAAGGATATCCCGCTACAGGGTTAATCATTTGACACGAAGTCGGCTGGATCAACGCGAAAAATGCATTTTTCTCAAGAACACAACGTGTCACCCGGTTTGGGAATCGAACCTATAATCTGGCGATCATGAGTGCGATACACTAAACACTAGCCACACGCTTTCACATGGCAGTGATATGATATAGTAAAGCCATTTGAGTGGTTCTGTTATCCTATCCCAAAAAATTATTTAGAACCTGATCTAAGCGAAATTAAACACCACAGAAAAAAATGGATCCCGTTTGAACTCACAAATAAATTTCCAGAATTCACTTAACAACGCACATTCTTCATGTTTTATTTTATTGTTGCTTTTCTTTAGGTTTTTTTTTCCATTTGTTGATTTTGTTATTGCATGCTGGTACGAAGAGTCTCAGAAAAACTGCCACCGTATATAAGTGATATAACACTAAATAAATAAAGTAATTAATAAGAAAAAAAAGATAACAAAATAGAATATTCTATCTCAAAGATATTGGAAAATACGTTGACATATCAGAAGGGAATTGCTTCTTCTAGAAATATTTTAAACACATTTTCCACAGAGTTTCTGTGAATGACAAATACTTTTACGAAGTCCCAAAAGCTTTACGTGACTTGAAAGATAAACGCAAAAAAATAAAGGAGAAGAAAACAAAACGAAATTTTAAGAACTAATAGCAACTCCACTAGCAAAAGCAACAACAACACCAACAACAGTTCTCAGTACTTTGAGTTTCAAGAAAATAACAAATAAAACGTGAAAAAAAGAGATAAGGCTGAAAAGGGGATAATATAAAGCAAGGGAAATTAAGAAAGAATAAGTAAATAGGTAAATATATAAATATATAAAATGGACGTTAAAATTAAAGTAAAAAGAAAGAAAATACGAGTCGAGCGAGAATTTGTAAAGGAATCGCTTGGAAGATTCTGGATCAGAAATTCACTCTCCGTATATAAGTTTTATGTTGGATAAAATTATTAAGTTGTTTGCCGTGTGTGTATATATATATATATATATATATATATATATATATAT
>NC_069005.1:2844731-2847577 GCF_001194135.2 Octopus bimaculoides | reverse complement strand
GAAGAAGAAGAAGAAGAAGAAGAAGAAGAAGAAGAAGAAGAAGAAGAAGAAGAAGAAGAAGAAGAAGAAGAAGAAGAAGAAGAAGAAGATGATGATGATGACGATGATGAAGAAGAAGAACGATGTGGACGAGGAGGAAGATGAGGAGGATGAGAACTAGGAGGAGGATCGGATAAGAGTTAGGAGGTTGGTTGTGGAGAAAGAGGGGGAGGATTGGAGACAGAGAAGTTGAGAGAGTTGAAGAAATAGAGGAGTGGAACATAGGCGAGGAGGATGAGAAACATGGGAGACGAAGAAGAAGAAGAAGAAGAAGAAGAAGAAGAAGAAGAAGAAGAAGAAGAAGAAGAAGAAGAAGAAGAAGAAGAAGAAGAAGAAGAAGAAGAAGAAGAAGAAGAAGAAGAAGAAGAAGACGCAGGAGAAGAAGAAGAAGAAGAAGAAGAAGAAGAAGAAGAAGAAGAAGAAGAAGAAGAAGAAGAAGAAATCACAAGTATACCAAAAGGATGAAAAGAGGAATACATATGTAAATCTAGTTGAAGAATTCAATTTAAACTTCTGCTTATCATTTAAGCCATTTTGGCTAATTATTCTTACAGATTTTTCTTGTTTTAGTTTTCATTTCTAAATCATTTCTTTATTACTTTTCTTCTTTTTTGGGGGTTTTATTTCGAGGGATTAGATTAACTTGCTGGCATCAGTGTTGAAATTTAGAGAAATAATATGAAAACAAGATCATGTTTTAAAAAACAACGGGAGAGGAACATGTAAGTTTCCCTATCATTTATCTTACCTGAAAATGTGAAAAAATATCGTCCAATTTGTACACACACAATAGTGTATAGATACATACGCACGTAAATACAAACACATGTTGGTACGTCTATGAATATTGTATATACATACATCTTTATGTATGTATATATATATATATAACGCCAGGACGTCGTACGTATAAAGTATTATCAGACGCTTAGGGAAGGAAAGAAAGATAGTTTGACGTTTCGAGCAACGGTCTTCTTCAGAAACAGAGGAAAGTCCAATAGAAAGGAAGACAGACGAAACGAATCACCAGTGATTCACAGACACACACACACACATACGCACACACACACACATACACTCATCTAAAACACACACACACACACGCACACACACACACACACACATATATATATATATATATATATATATATATACATATATGTTTATATATATATACATATTTATATATGTTTATATATATATACATATTTATATATGTATATACACACATATATATATATACATGTGCGTGTATATATGTATATATATATACATATACATATGTGTGTGTGTTTGTATATATACCGTATGTTTATACATATATGTACAAACATATATGTATGTATATTATTTTTGTATATATATATGTGTGCATGCAGTTATATGCCTGTTCATGTGTGTGGGTGTGTGTATGAGTGTGTGTCTGTGTTTGCGTGTGTGTCTCTGAGAATGCCTCTATATGTGTGTGTGTATCTGCGTGTATGTGTGTGTGTGTGTGTGTGTGCGCGTGTATTCGGACTCCTGCTTACAAGTCTATTACGTATTCGCCGAACGTTTTGAAATTTGGGAATTAAATATTTTTATAACTTCAGACCGATATATATGACGGAATTAATCTGGAAGAGACATAGAGAACCCCGCTGTATAATTTTCATCGTCGTCAATCAATAACATTTTTCTAACTTTGCTTAACGAATTTTATATTTCTTGGAGAAATTGATAATTAATTTACGTCATATTTACGGAGGCATGTAATGGCAAAATCCTTCTTGATAGAGCATGTATGCTCAATTTACATGAAAAGTATTGATATCGTGTATTGTATAGTAGAAGTGTTCCGGGCCCTGAAATTAGGTATTTTAGTTTGTGAAATCATGTGACTTAATGTATGTGAAATCACGTGACCTAATGTATGTGAAATCACGTGACCTAATAACATTCGGATACTAATTATTCTAATTAGTATCCGAGTGTCATTTCGGGAATACACCTAGTTGCGGGGAACTTCAACTTCTGTTAAATTAACACTGTTGTGTGACTTGTCTTTGCAAGAGGACTGATCAAATCATCCGGAAAAACCTCAAAATCCGGTATGTTCTCAAAATACGGCAAGCTTTCAAAATCCGGCAAGTTCTCAAAATCCAGTAAGTTTCAGAGTAATTTACCAAATCAGTAACGATTGTGTAACCAATCATAGAAAGAAACTTAACTTGGATGTGTGAACAGACCCATGGTTAGAAGATTGCTTCCGGAGCAGATGGTTCTGGTTTCAGTCTCATTGCAAGGCACCTTGAGCAACAATCTTTTAGCATGGAACCACTCGACCAACAACTTTGAATGGATTCGGTACACAGAAAGAAGCTCATCTTGGGTATATATCATTGCGTGTCTTTTTGTTTTTGTTCGTACCTGTCATGGGTTGGCTTGTTTACATTACCGTAGGTTAAGGTTCCATCAAGATAGACCGGTTCGATAATTACCAGGCTTAAAACATGAAGTAATATGAGCGATTCATTCGACTGAGTTCCTTCAAGATGGTGTCCCAGCATAACTGCATTCCGATAGCTATAACAGATAAAACATAAACGATGAAGCAAAGATTATTGAAAGTCATTTGCTGAAAGAGTAAGACTCAGCTTAATGGCCATAATAATATCATCCCCTTTCGCAAAAGACAGCGCAATTATCATGAATTACAAACTCATTTCAGACACTCACACACACACACACCCACCCTCACACACACACACACACACACACGCACGCACGCACACATATATATATATATATATATATATATATATATA
>NC_069005.1:2839349-2844345 GCF_001194135.2 Octopus bimaculoides | reverse complement strand
GTGTGTGTGTGTGTGTGTGTGTGTGTGTGTGTGTGTGTGTGTGCGTGTGTGTACCTGTAAAACTATCTGACAATTATTCGGTAGCCATGATAGAACTCCGAGTTTCGGATGCTGGGGCGGAAACCCACGCCACCATCTCTTCAGTTAGCTGGCAATGGAAAATTTCTATATATATATATATATACATCGATTCCAGTGATGGTAATCATTTTATCGACCCTGTGCAGACGAAATTCAAAGCCGATCTCGGAAGAATTTGAACTCAGATGATGCAACCGAAGGAAATGCCGCTAATACATTTATATAAACGACTCCGTTTCTACATACATACATATACGCACACACATGCATATATATATATGTATGTGTGTGTCTGTCTATTATGTGTGTTTGTGTGAGCGTGTTTATTTGTGGTGTGCTGCATTAATTCTTGACTTAGAGACATAGAGAATTAGATTTAAAGAGAAACTGTCATGTCACGAATTGAATTTTCGAATGACTTACGTCGCATTAAAAATACCTTGGATTACATTTACGTGAAGCGGCAGTTTTTGTATTAACGTCATATCTTCAATATGAATAATTTATTATTTTATTATATAATTTATCTATAGAAGTAAGTTATATTTACCATGCACTGTCTTAAGCTAAAATATGCCTCTATTGAATTTCAGTACACATAATATTTAAGTAAAGCTTCATTTTAATTTTTATCGTAATTCTAATGCTGGTTGTACTTCCTTTTCAAGACTTAGGTAGGTAAAGCCTACCATGCGAGAATATTCATTATTCGTTAGGTAGACGTCGGCCTTTGAAAATGTTGGTCTTGCGTTTTCAGCTTTGTGTATTGTAAAACCAAACTATAGTTTAACAGGAAATTGAGGCTTTTGTATTAATGTTTGTATCGGCTGTGAATGATAACTTGTTGGCTTATGTATTCTTGGGAGAAATAAAATTTCCCCTCCATTGGCGCCTGAAGAAATAATGGCGTGAATAACTGTGCCATTGAGACTCTTCATAATTTATCATGACACATTCTAATGGCCATTACCAGCATCAAAACTTCGTAGAACAAATGCCGCACCTACTTTGAGAAGCTAACTGTGTTGAACAAAACTAGTGAAAGAAATTGTTGAAACATTCGGTTGGTAAATATTTCTTCATCATTATTGAGGACACTGTCACTGCTTCGATATTGTTTGATTTTATCGCATGCAAATGCCATTAACTTCAATAATGCCATCACTATTTGGACAGATTTGCAGGCACCGACACTTAATCCATAAAATTAGTTTTACTACAGATCTGCAAAAAATATAATAGCTAAAGTATTTTAGAATTCCAAACCAGAATATTTCAAGATTTGTATTTTCGAAAGATCTTGCGAGCCTGGCTGATCTCTGTCCAGCTCCTTCATAAACGTCTGCAAAATGTCCTCCGTAGTCACCGTCTACACTGGAAGGCACACGTTTCTTGAGAGTAACAATACATCGGACAGCCTTGTCTGATATATTGACATAGAAACACAGTTCTACTGGCCAAGCTGGAGTGATTCTATCCCTCACTCGCAACATATCAGAAACAGGTTTTGTGTCGTTAACCAGCTGGAAAATACGATTTCCTGGGTTTAAGATGTAGTAACACAGTTCTGTATAGAATAGCCATGTTATTCTCTAGTATTGTTACACCATATATCTCGTTTGGCCTCAACTAATAAGTTTTATAGCAACTCGAGGTTTTGTTAGATGAGAATTCACCGATAGTGCCGCGTCATAGGTTCGACTTCGTTTAATTTTATTCAAAGAATATCAATATTTAAGACGTAGCAAACGAACGTTTTTTTTTTTGTTTTTGCTTTTTTTTTTGTCTTCTGTCTTTTATTTTTAAGATATATTTCCTACGGCGCTTCTAGCAGCTAAATAAATAGAATTGTCTTTAATACTGATGAAAGAAATTGAAATTACGGCGCGATATCCATTTGCCGGAAGCATAAAAATTACTCTGGAGCACTCGTTTCTCAGCAATATTAATTTAATATGGTAAGTGTAGCAATTATGTGACTATGTAGGTGATATTCTTAAAACGGAAAAGACAAAACAAATTCAATTATATATTAATTATAATGATACAAAGTTCGCCAAAATGGTATTTCAAAATAATAACGCTTAGCACAATTGAAAAGCATACGCATGTTGATGGCAGACTAAGAGAATGCGTGAAATATAACAACTTTATGATTATTTATATTCTTCAAGAATCGTGTAAATGTCAGAAGCATGTTGTGAGAAAGAACAATGCGATATACCGGGCACTTAACGCTGCAAGCATTTATTAGCAGCAAATATATTTTTCCCCCTTTTTATTTTCTCCTTTTTACCTTTTTATCAACTTGCAGATCAAGAAAGAATTGACTGTAATAAAATTATTTTCACATATTAGGAAATAAAAGACAAAGACATAAAAAAAAATATTTTTTTAAATATATTATATTGAATAGAAAACTGAAAATTTACAATATTTAGATAAAAATAAAACACTAGTCACTATTGCATCAGATAACTTTCTGTAGTTATTCCTGGAGGTAAATTTTGTTTCTCGATACAGAATTTTTGAATTCTCACGTCGCCCGTTAAAATCAGCACTATTATTATTATTATTATTATTATTATTATTATTATTATTATTATTATTGTAATCATAAACCCCATCGTCATCATCATCATTATTATTATTATTATCAATATTATTATCTTTATTATTAACAGTATTAATAATTATATACGTTTTATTACTGGTGTTATTTGCACAAATGCAAGTATAAATGATATATTGTATTATATGTAACCACGTCACTCTTTCTGCAAATGTGACATAAATATCTATACATACATATGTCTGTGTAAGAGAGAGAGAGAGAGATAGATAGATAGATAGATGGATAGAGAGAGAGAGAGAGAGAGAGAGAGAGAGAGAGAGAGAGAGTCCATGTGTGTTTGCAAGCGTGTGAGTATGTGCGCACGCGCGTAAAAATAATTCTTGACGACTTTCATAAAATTCCTTCAAGGCAAATTTCAATAACACAACTTTTGCTTAGAGGGAGATTTCCAACTTCTTATAATTTTATAAGTTCTATATATTTATGCTACTTTCATACTATTCGAGAATTTATGAAACACACACACACACACATATATATATATATAAGCATAGATAAACACGTATATATGCGTATATATATTTATATTTTCTATCATCCTCTCTCCCTCTCTCGGCCTGTCTCTCTTTCAATCTCTCTTCCTCACTATATATATATACATACATATATATATATATATATATATATATATATATATATATATATATATATATATATACGCACACGCACTCAACCACACACATCTGCTGTCACTCAAGCACAATCATGGATGTAGGGATTTGTATGCATGTATGTATGCATGTATGTTTACTTACATGCATTTACTCATTCATTTCTTTTTCTTCAGCTCAGTATTGCTAAGCATAATTCTTACTATGCATTTATAGCTTGTTTCTGCTTTCGATGTCACCTTCTTTAGATGTAACATTTTGTCCCTGTAAAACCTGTGACGAAATAACATTTCTAATGACTGTCGATACGTAGAGTGGAAACTCATTGAGAAATCACCATTGCGTTCCATTGTTATTCGCAATGTTGGGTGAAATGTCATTAGAATAACGAGGACCTGCTTTTTATTATATTGTAATGATTGAAGCAGGGATTGAGAGAATATGGAAAGAAATCTAGGAAAAAGAAATATCATTCATGGCATGTTATTTCCTGAATTAAATTGAGTAACTCTGCATAGCACAATAAATCTTGAGTTTGAATTTTTACGGCTAAAGAGAATGCGTTTAAGACCTCTCACTAGCAAATATATTGTGTTAAGCTGTGTAAAGAATTACGTCTTCTACTCCAAGGGTTGGCGTATAGAAACTGGCTACTTAAGTTTCATGGAAGGTGGTCGGGAACGATTTCGAGGGCAGAATCATTTGTCAACGTTTTGTGGAGAAAAATGAATATGACAAAATATAAGTCCTGAAAGAAAGGTAACTATCAAAAATTATAAAGCAATCATATTGGGAAAAAAGTTGTCACATAGAATGGTAACTGTATTGGTGCATTTTTACTAATATTGCCGTTAATGATTATAGTCTTCATTGTTTCGTGGCTCTGTAGTTTATTAGACACAACGCATTTAGTTGCAATTATTGTTGAAGCTGTTTAACTGTCCTTCTGTCCTGACCAAACACATTTGCGTTAGCAAAACTTTGAAAACACGATCAGAAATAACTCATATCAAGCTACCATTCAACCGCAACAATTTGCTAAATACTGAAACGAATAATTTTGAGTGGATTTTCGCTATTATTTCTAGCATAACCCATGGTCCGTTAAGTGCCTGTATTTTACAACGCAGTGCGATTTTATTGGTTTTTAGTTTTTTGATTGTCGTTGTTGTTCCTTTTTTGAATCCAGGATATTCCTACTCAAGTTCAACATAGCATAGATAGGCGTGGGTGTGTGGTAAGAAATTGCTTCCCCATTACATGGTTCCGGGATCAACTCCACCGCCGGAAATCTTGAGCAAGTGTCTTCTGCTATATCCTATGGCCGACAAATTCCATGTTAGAGAATTTAGTGGACGGAAACTAAAAGAAACCCATGTATATGTATATTTATATGTGTGTGACTGTGGGATTGTCTTTGATCACTCGCAAAAGATTGAGAAACTGTAATTGTGTGTTTATATCCCCACAACATAGACGTTCGGGAACCGAACGATTGAACGGAACACTAGTCTTCAAAAAAACAATAAGTCCCGGGGTCGAGCGATCGATCTGATCGATGAAAGCCCTTCATGGATGTAACCCAGCATGGCCTCAGGTAAATGACTGAAAGGAGCAAAAGAGAAAAGAGATGAAAGAGAAAGACATATGTGCATATATACATATATAT
>NC_069005.1:2837951-2838631 GCF_001194135.2 Octopus bimaculoides | reverse complement strand
TATAATATTCTTCTTTTGTGCACGTATGTGTTCTTCCCTAATGTATTTTCTGAATACTTACTCCTTATTTGGGAAGCATAACATGAAAAGTCTCCTATTAAACGGGAAAAGAAAAAAAAACAACTTCAATATATACACTCACCTAACGAAATGACAGCAAACGTCTAAATCTTACACTTTGTACATTTGTGATTACAAGGTATTTATTTGCAATAGATATATTTATCTGCATGTCCTTTTTTTTCTCGCTTTCAACCTCTCCTACTCATTCTCTCAACATAAATATACATACAAATAATTATATCCACACACACACACACACTCACACACACACACACACATATATATATATATGCATGAATGTATATCTATTTGTTCATATTATAAACACCGACAAATAGATGTGGTGGAGAAAAGAAAAAGTGTGAACGTAAGAGGATGTATTTGCGTATACAAATGCAAAGCGAATAGTATATGCTGGTATAACATGGCTTCTTTCGTAAACGTATATTTGAGTAATTATTGAAGGCAGCCTAAAAAAATTACGTTTTATGAATACGCATACGAGTTGAAGTGATGCATAGGTGCATACATGCATATTTAAATATATTGATATTACTGTCGTGATATACATACATACATACATACATACATACATACATACATACATATATATATAT
>NC_069005.1:2834076-2836909 GCF_001194135.2 Octopus bimaculoides | reverse complement strand
ATATATATATATATATACACATAAGTCTGTATGTATTTATCCATATATAAATATATACGTATCTATATAGAGAATATACATACACGTACACTTACATACATGCATTTCTGTATACATTCGTATGTTCATAAAACCCCATTCTTCTCCCTCTCTGATTCTATGTCTGAGAATTTGCCAGATAAATTATGTTTGCACACACATATACACATAAACACACGTACAGACACACACGCGTACACACGCACGCACACTAACACTGGAGCGCGCGTGCACGCATAGATTGTGAGAGAATATGACCATCTGCGTGTGTAGACGCTTGCCTGTGTGCAGGTGCGTACATGAGTGTAAGTTCGCTTCTAATACTGTTTGTGTACGTGCGTGTGTCTGTGTGTGTAAGTGTATGTGTGTGTGTACCATATATATAAGTGTGTGTACATATGTATACATATATGTGTATATATATGTATACATGTATGTATATATATATATGTATACATATATGTATATATGTATTTATACGTGTGTGTGTGTACATATGTGCGTGTATATATGTTTATATGCATGTGTGTTTGTGCATGTCTGTATGCGTGTGTTTGTGTGTTTGCGTGTGTGTTCGTGCGTCTGAGGAACGTGTCGAGTTCTCGATAGGTTTAGGGGGTTCGGATTTGTTAGCAAAACATTAAAATTCACGTAGCTCTTTTACGCTCTGCTAGCAAAACTGAGAAATTATGAGACTGGCCGTCGTCCCATCCACTTTACGCCACGATCCACGTATATTCTGGTATGATTCTATGGCTCAAAGTAACAAGACTTGATAGGAATTGGTTTAAAACAAAACCAGATTTGGTGATAAATAAAATATTTATAAATTTGCAGTTTAAATGAGAATCAAAAATATCTTTCGAGAAGAGCTTACATGGAAGAACGTTTACAGCGATAACTTAAATACGAGCAACAATTAGCTGTGAGAAAGATATCATGGCATAAATTCCAATAATATGGGACATAAATAAGGAGTTTGCTCTTCATCAAATATCGACTTGCTATCTTCTATCTATTATGTCACTCGTGTTTCTGTCGTTAGACTATGGCTATGTTGGGGCACGGTCTTGGAGAATTTTATTTGAACAAATCCAGAGCAGTAGATATTTCTTCTTAAAACTTGATAATTATTGTGTCGTTCTCTTTTGCTGAACTGCTATATGAGGCAGGCGTAGTCACCCCGATACCGGTTGTTAAATCGCAAGAAACAGCGATATATGCTCACACACATATACAATGGGCTTCTTTCAGTATCCATGTACCGAATCCACTCAGAAGTCTCTGTTTGATCCGAGGCTATAGTAGAAGACATTTGCCCAAAGTGCAACAGAGCAGGACTGAATGCGGTACCATTTGTCTGGGAAGCAAGCTTCTTGGATCACAGCCATGGCTGCGTCCATATACCTAATCATCACACCCGGTGCTTAAATGTTGGTAAGAGCCGTCCGCAACATCAAGAAAAAAATCACATAAATAAAAATAAAAGACATAAAAAACAATGAACGCTCAGTGAATATTACAAGATGGTACGCTTCTTTTAAACTGACATTACTAAGTGAAGAACCTTTAGAAGATATGTCAGAATAAGAGACGTTTGATAGATTTTAATGGACATTGATATTTGTAAAATTATGTTACATACAAATCAGAAAAATATAATCTAAAAGTGTAAAAGTTGTAAAAAAAAAAGGCCATTTATGAATCTTTATACGAAGCCGTATAAATTTGTGTCTGAGAAAGATAAAGTGCCGAAGAGAGAGGGAGCGGAAAGGAAATAAAGAAGCGAGGAGAGTGAGAGAACATGTAGAAAATACAATAAAATTGGTCAGATATTCTCTATATCAAAACGGTAGAAGATACATCCAGCTTGGCTATACTTTCATTGTGTCATCTGAGGTATCTACGGGTGGGTACTAGACTTGTAAGTAAAGACAGGGAGGTAGGATCTATATCGACGCCTATTAGAATGGATGGTTCTTGTGAATAACCAGCCCTCATTGTGTCAAGAATCGTTCTATTTCGTGGACGATTATATTCAGATGAAACAAACTGATTAAAATATCAAAGCTCTACATTATATTGATTTCAAATATTGGTACAAGACCAGCAGTTTCGACGGAGGTGAGGAAGTCGATTATCGATACTCAGATGTTACTTATTTGATGGACCCCGTAACGGATGAACGATAAGTTCAACCTCGACAGCATTTGAACATAGAGCATAAAGACGGGAAAATTGCCGCCGAGTCCGCTACCCGCTGTGGCAACGATTCAGCCAGCTCGTCCCGTTAAACACGAACGTTGTAATACGTTGAATAGCGTACGACAAACGATAAGACAGTAAGACAAGCGAAACAGACAACGTCGTGAGCGACGGAGAATCCATTTCCTAATTTGTTATCAGAGTATACGTAAGACAACGCATTAGTCTATGAAGTAATTACAAGACATGAGACAAAGTAAAGTTTGATGTTATTCGTGAGATATATATTAAGCGAATTGTGTCACACGCAAGGCTAAACCACAATCTTCGTTAACTTTAGGAAAAGTAACAGGATACGAAAACATAACATGTTATTTGCGTGCCTAAGTTTCTGTCTGAACGAGTACATATTCTAGATGTTTATACGTCTGTTTGTTTAAAAGTGTACTATAGGATAACACCCAGCCGAAAGAGTAAGCACAAACACATGTCTATTTATCGATCTATTTATCGTTGATCCTTTCTATCTATCAAACTATCTGTTAAAGTCTCTCTCTCTCTCTCTCTCTCTCTCTCTCTCTCTCTCTCT
>NC_069005.1:2830552-2832894 GCF_001194135.2 Octopus bimaculoides | reverse complement strand
ATATATATATATACATATATATATATATATATACAGACACACACACACTCGTGCATTGATAGGAGAGCTAGCGTGTTTGTAATGCAATCCTTTCACTTCCCGACTAAATGATTCCGTCTGAATATATCTGTGCGTACCTTTGCGTTTATATTTCGTTCCACAATTCCAGTGGAAAACCGATATCCGTTGCTTTACGTTCTGCGAAACACGGTGGCATCAGCAAACGGGTCCTTCATAGTGTGTACCTGATATACATTTAAGGACCGGTGTCTATGTGTAAATATATAACGACCAACATAACGCGGGTGTCGTGTTAGATACTGAGTTTTACATCTCAAATATCTTCTCATATAGACGCTAGTTGCATAAAAGCACACGCATAGACACCTTAGCAGATGACAGTTGTCCATCAGGGCTGTCGAACCAACTTTTGATGAATTGCAATTCGTGATATGGGGCTACCGGTGCCTGTGACAAACAATTCTCGTCTGCTACAATCTATATGTGTGCTTCTGTACACCAAGCGCCTTTTTCAATTGATCCTTCAAGATTAATTACGAATATTCGGTCTTAGTAACGAATATACGCATAGGCTGAACAGACACTGAAATTCCTTATTATTTTCTGCTGTCGGCGCAAAGCCCGATATTTTGGGGGACGGATTCAGTTCATTAGGTCGACCCCATCACGCAACTGGTACTTAATTTATCGACCTCGAAAGTTTGAAAGGTAAAGTCGAACACGGCGGTATTTGAACTCAGAACTCAGATCTTCTCAGGATATTCCAACCAGGTTTGCATCGTGGAGAAGATGCCTGTCATTCAAATTAAAATCAAGATACATCATATAGTGGTTCACTGGCTCGAAAGACGATCCATTGAAAATTCCTTTTGGTTAGGTCTCAGCATAAACGTTCGTACGATAAGAAACTGTTTGTTATTTTGCTACCCCTTTCCACATACTGACAGAGTTTCTACACCACAGGAATTTAAAGTTGGCACTTTAATATAAGAGGGTGAGAAAAGATATGCTACTTTACTCTTCCACGACTTGCGCGTAGTATTTCACATTTGATTCCATTGATGAAGCAAATTAAGGCTGCGTGTCTTCGAGATGTCTAAAGACAGAATATTAGCACCTCCGCCAAAACCTCAGGAACGTATTTCAAGTATAATTTAAATAAGGATGCGAGGTCGGAGAAAATAATATATTTATCACACGCTCCAGAGAATTTTCTCAATGTTGTCTGAAGCGAAGTAAGTGTCTTCTGAATTAAACATGAGGATACGACAATTCAAAGAATGTTAGCTGAAGAACACAAGGCGCAATGATTCGGAAGTTAAATAATTCCATGAAAAATGGAGACATTTAGCGTACAAATAGATAGTTCAGTCTTCTTGAGCGGGTTCCGTTCGTACTGCCGTGTTTAGTTTCAAGACCTTTAACTTTTTAATGTTTTTTTTATATATATAATGGATTTGGCGTAAACATATGTGTTTTATAGATTGTGCAGTAGTGGTAATGCGTCCGTCATCTGTCGAACTTTTAGCAAATAAACTATAACAAAAATCAATAGGGATAAGAACACTTCCAGCATCTCCACCACCGATACCTGCAACAATACCAACAACACCTGCAATAAAAGCAAGGGAAAACACGAAAAAACAAAACAGTAACATTAAAAGCATTTATCTTTTTTTTCAGTAATTATATTCAACTATCCTTAAAATTGATTTATCATGTATATATTTATATAATTTTCTCAATGAATATTTTTCATCCAGATCCATTTCAGTTTATTGTGAAAAAAAGGGTTTTTTACCCTCTCATTCCAGGATAAAGAAAACAAATACACAAACAATATGAATAAAAATATCTATATGAGTGTGTGTATGTGTGTGTCTGCGCGCGAGAGTGTTTGAGTGTGTGAGTGTGTGTACAGATAAACTCATGCATATATATATATATATATATATATATATATATATATATATATATATATATATATATACATATATATGTTTAACGCACACATATATATATAAATATATATATTTACATATATATATATTTATATATATAATATATATATATATATTTATATATATAATATATATATATATACTTGTTGTACACGTTTCGTGACGTATTGTGCCCACATATGCTTATATATATTCGTATACACGTAAGTATATACATATACGTATGTATATATGCATTTATATATATTAATTATATAACTATATGTAAATGTATATGTAATTCATATACTCACCTATCTTTCTCCATGTATAAGTGTGAGGGTGTGTGCGTGCATGCATATATATATATATATATATATA
>NC_069005.1:2829353-2829869 GCF_001194135.2 Octopus bimaculoides | reverse complement strand
TATATATATATATATATAAATCAAAATAAGCAACAAGGATATAATTAATATATATAGATGCATATATACATACGTATATATACATAGTTACGTCTATACGTATATATATATATATATATATGTGGGCACAGAACGTCACGAAACAAATATATATACATTTACATATATGTGTATGTGTGTGTGCGTAGTTCCATTAGATAGATAGATAGATAGATAGATAGATAGATCGAAACACTGAAGCTTATACAGATACAGTGTTAGTGTAATTTAACGTAGCTGCCAATACTGATTATGTTGCCTCTACCGAGTATATTGGAGCGGTAAGTCTTTATTACTGCTACGGCAGAGAAACTCCATTCGGACTGAGCAAAATTCTTTTCCAGATATTGTACACTCAAACATTCACAGGCGCGCACACACACACACATATACACAGAGTATACATCACGAACACAAACACATAAACTCACTCACACACACAGATATATGTATATATATATATATATATATATATAT
>NC_069005.1:2827984-2828549 GCF_001194135.2 Octopus bimaculoides | reverse complement strand
TATATATACATATATATATATAAATATATACATTTATATATTTATATATGAAGAAATGCATTGAGATCAGGCACACTTTTTTTCTTCATATATATGCGCGCGTTCAAAGCGAAGGTTCACGATATCTGAAGGGGTTTGGCGGGATATGAAGTAATGAAAGAGAAAATGTGTTAGAAAATGTTCTTTATTGCATTGTAGCAACATTTTTCAAAAAACCTGTATATGTATATATATATATGTAATATTACGTTTGTATGCATTAACATGGACGTTTTTGTCTGCATGTGAACGCACGCACCATTCTGAGTTTGTTTCCTGTTTTAATACCTTCTAACATTCTGATATAACGACGATGATGCATGCTTCAACCCTCCAGGAAACAAATATCACATCATGATATTTTTTAATTTTTATTTTAGATCTCTCTAGATATGTTTAAACACATAAGCACAGGCACACATACACACGCGGAAGTACATGTATATATGTATGTATGTATCTATCTCTCTCTCTCTCTCTGTATATATATATATATATATATATATATATATATATATATATATAT
>NC_069005.1:2825339-2825666 GCF_001194135.2 Octopus bimaculoides | reverse complement strand
ATATATATATATATATATACAAACATATAGGAAACGTTGTGCACGCATGACTCCTATGTGTAAGTACGCATGCAAAGTAGATGTGTATCATAAATTGACGTTTATACATGTTTACACCCACCGCCACACACACACTGAAATCTAAGACTCCCGTATAATACATTCGTTTATATGTAAGACCACAAACATATAAGTATTCTGTTTTCATATGTACACCCACATATGTACGCATTTATATGTAGATGTACATAATCAATGACTAAACAAATACATGCACATAAACGAGTGTGTGTATGCGACCGTATAAATATATATATATATATATAT
>NC_069005.1:2822301-2824170 GCF_001194135.2 Octopus bimaculoides | reverse complement strand
ATATATATATATATATATATATATATATATATATATATATATATATATATATAACACATAAACACATACATACAAACACACGCATATTTATATACATATATGGGTGTCGGTGTATGTTTGTGTGTCTGTATGTCTTTGTGTATAGAAATATTTAAGTAAAGACTTAAGAGTTAATGTAAAGTATAAATTCATTTTCTTCAGGCTAAAGTGTAATTGATTTAATTGTAAGGTCTTCTTCCTGAAAGGTTTGGTGAATGTTATTTTAAAAATATCAAATCCGGTTGCGTAAATTTCGGAAAGAGAGACCGGAGAAAATATATATTCTTGTATTGCATCATGTCTTCTGTCGGTAATAGTTCAATTTCAAACTGGATCTTCCATTCCATCAGGTAGAAGCGAGAGGAGGAGTTGTGCAGCAAGAACGTACATTGAATAGGATAGAAACATCTAGCTGAGCGTCACAAAATTTGATTGTGTTGTTTTGTAGGAGTTTGGTCCCTTATTTCAATGTACGGCTCTAACCAGGTATAGTGTCGGGTGAAATGGTATGGAACTCATACAGAGCTAATTTGTTGCCAGATGAGCCATCGGCAACTATATTCGGAGATGTAGAAATTCAGCATCCATAGCACAAAAATGAGTTTAAACTACATGTGGTATACTACATAATTCTTGAGAGATATATGAAGTACAATTACATAGACACAAATATAAGGAGAAATATAATACACCGCAGTAGGGAGACGTTCTATTTGCGGAAATATCACAATGGGTGAACAAATATACGAGGTGTGATCAATAAGTATCCGGACTGTGGACATAGTAACGAAGCTAAAGCACGCTGCGAGGAAGCTGCTTACCAGAGACCGACCTTGGACTCTGTTGTGCATTCTGACTCACTTCTGTTTACAGCAGTGCCTCGAATGAACGTGTTTAGCATGTGATCGTAGCATTGACTATGACAGAGAAAGTTGCCATGGGGATGCCTGCTCATATGTCTACGGAATTTTGTAGAAAGTGTGTGGAGAGGAGTATATGAGCCGCAAACTGGTGTACAAGTGATTCAAGCGTCTCCAATGTCAATATTGGCGAACGTTCTGGGAGACCAGCAACCAGCAGAACTGAGAAAAACATTGCAGTTGTGAGGGTAGCTGTGAGAGGAAATCGTCGAATCAGCATCCGTGAGTTATCAGAGGATGTGCAGATTAGTTCCCAATTTTTGGCCACATCCATGTTCCAAATTTTTGGCCAGGACGGTCCATATAAAAACGTGCGTGTGCGTCTGTGTGTAGGTGTGTGTGCGCGTGTGAGTATGTTTGCTGAGTCGATGATTAGTGTGGCTTACAAGCGTTGCACGGTGTCTCTTCATTTCAGTCCTAAATAACAAAACTGAAAAGTGACCGATAGTACTGAAAAGAAAGAGTTTGCAACATGTTGTGAATATTGAAGCAGCTGGAGAGAAGGAAGATGACTACGCTACACGTCTCTATAGATTAATCGATAGATATATTCCATTCCAGGAAAGCCAAAGCATTACTGAATGTAGCACCTCACTATCTCAAAGACTTCAAACGCAAAGAATCTTCTCCAGAAATCAGTTCAAATAAGTGCATTAATTCTGGATATAAAAACAATATAGATTATTTTGTTATCTTTATCTTTGATCGTATCACTCAGTTACCTAAAATATATATCCATGATTATAACAAATGCGATTGCAGTCGTACACATTTTTTTAACGTTCCATTGCGTCTGATTGTTATTTGTATGTTTTTGCAATATGTATATATGATGTTTACATAGCCATGTCGATTGGGTGCAATTATTAAGCACTCGACACACAACTAGTATATATATATATATATATAT
>NC_069005.1:2818567-2820229 GCF_001194135.2 Octopus bimaculoides | reverse complement strand
ATATATATATATATATATACGTGTATGTGTGTGTGTATGTGAGTATACATATGATATATCAATTTATGAATATATGTATGGTTTTGAGTTTATATACATATATATATGTGTGTGTATGAATATATATGTCTATGAATATCCATCTACATATCAATCTCAATACATGTAAGTATGTGTGTGAGAGAGAGAAAGCCTGTGTATTTGTTTGTGGGTGCGTGTGCGTGTGTGTATTGATTATCTACATACTGTATAAAATCAATACGATACACGAATTCGCGTCCGTCGTCAGTCAGTACAACAACAAGAACAGCAACAACAACAACAACCAGAATTAAAGAATGATTCTTTTATTATTATTGCTAGACGCAATCTTATTAACTCATTTGTTTTTGCCAAAGGTAGCGAAGTCCGTGTATTCTTTCCTTTCCCTAAATATCCATTTAGGAAAAAGGGCAAATGCCACGAGTCTATTACATTTATCAAACAAATATTATTAATACTAAGTCTCTGTCCCCCACGCTCCTGCTCTCTCTCTCTCTCTCTCTCCTTTTTCCTTCTTTCTCTCTGCATCTATCTATCTATCTATCTATCTATCTATCTATATCTCTATCTATCGTTCTATCTATCTATCTTTCTATCTATCTATCTTTCTAGCTATCTAAACCCCAGCGCTGCCGTGGTATTGAGTTACGTTCTCTATTTCTTGAAGGGAACAATTTTGGATTGAGCCTGGATTCCATTTCATGGTAAAATGTGAACGTACAGCGACACACACACACACACACAAACTCCTTCATGCACTATCTATTCCCCTCTCTCTCTCTCTCTCTCTCTCTCTCTCTCTCTCTCTCTCTCTCTCTCTATCTCTCTCTCTCTCTCACACACACACACACACACACACACACTGTGTGTGCGTGTGTGTGTATGTGTGTGAATATGTGTAATTTTCTTCTTTTTCCGTTTTCCCTTCTTTCCGTCTTTTATTTTATAGCGCTTCCTAAATATTATTCCTTAGCACCCATAAGCGATTTCTATTCACAATATACCTTCCATAGTTTAGATTTCTTAAATTTTTCATGATCCCTGCTGACGGTGACTTCAGGTACATAGCATTATCAAAATCATTGGCATGCTATTCAGGACCAGAGCGTACATCATTCATATTGATTCATGGAATTCTTTAAATATATTCAACTAGTAATTACATATATGGAATGGCACAGTTGAAATATTCTACAAAAGCTTTCGTCTAAATCTAGGCGTTTTCCAAAATCTCTAACGAATTACTTGCAATTCTCAGCAAGAGACTTCGGGATTTTCTTTTCTTATCTTCATTGTTCCGTTCTCTCTGAAAATCGTGTAGAAGTATCTCCTAAGTTTGCTTGTTGTTTTACTGAAGAATTTCAAATAAATACGTTCACTTCCAATCTCTTTATCTTTATAAGACCTGGTTGCGTCATTAAGAACGCATCTTTTTATTTCAATAAATAATAGAAGAATGAAGTTTCTAGGAATCACTGAGCAAACAATGTTTTCTGTAAATATAATCATCTAAATTGAAATTGTATAGAATTACTAACGTTCTGCATCTCTCTTCAAAACAACACAGGAAAAGAACGATATTAATTCATTTCTTTTGGGAACGGTCGCGTCCCTCTATTC
>NC_069005.1:2817429-2818557 GCF_001194135.2 Octopus bimaculoides | reverse complement strand
TATATATATATATATATATATATATATATATATGTATATATCAGTAAAAATAATATCGATAAAAACTTGTCATCTAATTGATATGGCTGTCTCCCACGGGTAACAACGTCGCAGACAAGGAAATGAGAGAGAGACGGACGTACAAAATCTTAGGTAAGGATACTGGCATAATATGAAAAATGAAGATCAATGGTTTGCCTTTTATCTCAGGACCACTCGGCGCAAAAATGAAAGAAATTACAAGAGAAATCCATAGCCATAATACCTGAAAACCTACGATTGAAACAAACATATGTAATAAATCGAAAGGCCACAATCCATATTTTCCGAAGTGCAACATCACTTTAAATTTCATACATTCTATACCATTTTTCTTAGTATTGATTCGTGTACGTGCATTACATGTATCTAGTCCTAGCGCTTCACCGCTTTATACAATCATCAGCTGTTTTAACAACATCATATCTGTCATGTACCGCATGATTCTGGTTGCTGCCCATTGGATATTAAAATTTTGAATGATACCATAAGTTTTCAGGTAGGATGCAGTCGAGAAACTTGCTTCAGTTCCTGCGTTTGTGTTAGTTTATCGATCCACCGTTTATGAGAAAGAAAAGAAATTGACCCCGGACAAATCTGAACTCGGTACAAAATGCATGACCTTTTGTCCAGTTATCTGCCGATGATTCTTACATGCGTCTTATAATTGGCGGCGGATTATCGATGCTAACTGTACGAACAACGCCAAGATTTTTATTTTTCTATATAAGGGAACGGCTTTACAAGGACTATATCGATCTCAATACGTGGCTGTTATTTACTTTATCGAACGCGAATGAACGAAAGGCAACATCCATTGAGGGGTGTCGAAGGGGTCAGACGTAAGTAAATATAAAAATGCTCTTCCGATTTTGCCAACCCTGTTAACTTGGCGTCATATTATTGATATCATATCTCAAGACAATCACTAGCATTGTCTATAGAAGGAATATATCTATTCATCATCATTATTATTATTATTATTATTATTATTATTATTATTATTATTATTATTATTATTATTATTATTATTATTATTATTATTATTATTATTATTATTATTATTATTATTATTATTATTATTATTAT
>NC_069005.1:2816053-2817222 GCF_001194135.2 Octopus bimaculoides | reverse complement strand
ATTATTATTATTATTATTATTATTATTATTATTATTATTATTATTATTATTATTATTATTATTATTATTATTATTATTATTATTATTATTATTATTATTATTATTGCTAAGCCGGCAAGCTGGCAGAATCTTTAGCACGCCGGACAAAATGTTTAGCGGAAATTCGTCTGTCTGTATGCTCTGAGTTCAAATACGTCTAGTTCGACTATGCCTTTCACCATTTTCATGTCGATCAAATAAACTACCAATGTAATCGAATTATCACCTCCTCCAAATTGCTGGCATTGTGCCAAAAACTTGAAACCCATACCAAATTTGGCAGAAATGCTCATTGGGTGCGTGGCTCGAACTCATCATTTTGGTTTGATTATCTTCAAGTCTGGCGAACGGGTGAATGAAAATGTTTTTTTTTCTTTGTTTACGTATGAATAAACGACAAACAGGGGTAATAACTTTAGATGTCATTTTGTTGAAATATGAATTAGTCTGAGAACATAATTATTAAATTCAATTTTACTTTATCCCTGTGTGCCCCCCGATGCTATCTCATTCCATGTATTACTGTATCCAATGTTAACGGCTTTGCGTTCGTTTTTAATTTGGTACACAGCATCACATTCACTTCTATAATCAGGCATAAATATTTGTGAGAGTACATTGAACTCACGTCTGGCGCTCTTTGCTTCACGATTGACTATCTTTGGATGTGCGTCTCTCCGTCAGGATGTCTAGTCAAATATTGAACAATTATAGTTTTGTGAATTAATTATTACTAAAAGTTTATTGGTGTACTCATTATGTGTGAAATCATCTCATTAGAAATATACACAAACAGATCTACATACAGACGTACATACATGCTTATTCACATACATACACATGGCTAATAAACAATTAAAAAGTGTGTATATTTTGTATATAATAATACATTAATAGCACGGCTGTCTTAATTGACAGTAATTTAAATCAATTCTCTAATGATGTTTACTCAACAGAGTAAATAGAAATCGAATTAACAACATTTGTAAATCAGCAACGATGAGTAATATTCTTCGTTTATTTCCATGTTTGCAGACGTGTTGGCTCTATTGTACGCGGCGGCTACACACACATACACCTGTGTACATAAACACACACGCACACAGATATGTATATATATATATATATAT
>NC_069005.1:2814848-2815716 GCF_001194135.2 Octopus bimaculoides | reverse complement strand
GAGTATGAACAGAGGAGAATTTTAGCAGACAGACAAAAAGATTTATTGCTTCAAATATTTTTCTATATTAATAGACAATTATTATTAAAGGTGGCGAGATGGCAGAATCGTTAGCAAGTCAGGCGAAAAGCTTTTCGGCATTTCGTCCGTCTTCGCGTTTTGAGTTCAAATTCCGATGAAGTCGACTTTGCCTTTCATCCTCCCAGCGTCGATAAAATAGATACCAGCAGAACTCTGGGGGAGGATGTGATCGACTTAGCCCCTCGTCGAAATTGCTGGCATTGTACTAAATTTCGAAATGCTTTACTCTTTTTCTTTCTTACCATTCTGAGTTCAAATTACGCCGAGGTCGACGTTGACTTTTATTCAAATCGGGACCATAAATTCCGTACCATTTAAGCACTGCGGCCGATATAATCGTCTTATCCTTCTCCTCCGAAATTGGTGGCTATTTACCAAAATCAAAAAGCAATATATTGATACATTTTAGGGCGGCGAGTTGACAGTATCGTTAGAACGCCGGAGAAAATGATTAGCAATATTCTGTCTGTCTTGACGTTCTGAGTTCAAATTTCTCCGAGGTCGACTTTGCCTTTTATCCTTTCGGGGTCACTAAAATAATCAGTTGAACACCTAGGTCGATTCAATCGATTTTGCCCATCCCCCAAACCTTCTCACCTTACCCCACAACATTTGAAACCAGTATATTAATAGACATTGTATAGAAACTAACGTTTATTATTGGTTATAATCTATTATCTCAGTTTCCAGTGTACATATAATATAGCCATCTAACCCTATATAAAATGTATCACGTCCCCACATATAATTTTGTTTCTATGTGCATACGATAAAAGCATATATATAT
>NC_069005.1:2811901-2813019 GCF_001194135.2 Octopus bimaculoides | reverse complement strand
ATATATATATATATACATACACACACACAAACATGCATGTATGTATATATACGTATACATATATACGTACATATACAACCGACCAAGCACATGCGCCCACACATACACTCACCCCAACACGCAGATAAATATACATGCCTATATATGCATAATCATTTGCATATTACAAGTGCTTCACATGTTTTAGACTTGCTCATAAGGTGAGCTGAGTTTTCAAACTACTGACCTAGCCTGGTGTGTATTGTTTTAGTCTTCGGAACAAGAAAATTTCACTATGATCGAAAACGCTACACCCCCGGGGATATTTCTCTCTATAAACGTAATCAATATAGAGTCGCTTTGTTGTTGGTTTCTTTGTGTGCGTGAGTGTAATGAAGCAAACATCGGAGACATTTGTTGCATATATACATATATATGCATAGATATATAGACAGAGAGATAGACAGACAGACAGACAGGCAGACAGACAGACAGACAGATAGATACATAGATACATAGATAAAAACATTCAGCCGGATTGTACTATTCCCCCCTTTCCGAAAGCATAACTACAATATGCAAAATACACAATATAAACAAATAAAATGTCGAAACAAAACCAAATAAGCATAGATAAAAACAAAATGGCGAAGAAAAAGTAGAGAACAAAAATCGTATCAAACCAACCATTTCAACAATTGATACCAGAAAATCATCAAACAAAAGCAGCGAATACATATTATTCTCTGTACAAAGGAAAAACACACAATGTACACAACATTAAATCAACAATTAAGTTTACAATAAAACTAAATGCTGGATAGATCGATATAAATTGTTTTAATTTTGTATTACGGTTATTACATTTGCAATGAAATAATATTATGGATTCGATCAAGAAAACTTATTGAATAGTAAGAAAATAAAAGGAATAAAGAATACAAGAACAAAAACAAAAAGAGAAAGATGGATGAGGGATAAGGCTAAGAATCATACAAGGAAGGACTGTAAGTTGGGAAGAGGGTGAGAGGGTGAGGGAGACTGGGAGAGATAACCTGGAACGAACAGGGGCAGAGTGAAAGCAAAGAAAGCATACAAATACACACAAACATGGAGACTTACTTTATGAACATTATATA